>NC_143552.1:94907500-95162500 GCF_054136105.1 Typopeltis vanoorti
TTAACAGACAAAACTACTAATTGTTGGTCGTAGATAGTGTGTAGAAGGAGGATTAAGCATTGCAGGAGAGCACCGTACATTTCGGTGCTCTTCTCCAATGGGTTCTTGAACTCCTTGAAGATGCCACGTAATAATTATAACAATCATAGCTGTACATTAGTAATAGACTGTGAGTAGCTAAAGGTCATATAATCCTGAAACCCCGCTTAGAGAACAAATACAGAAGTTTTTATACCAACTTCAGGCCTCCAATAAGCGGTATGATCCAGGCAATGAAATTAATCTCCCATCGAAAGATATGCAGAAACATCCATGAACATTGTTTGTTGGTTGGAGACATGTATGCTATGCCACTATGCCAACCATATGCCAAAATGATTTGCGGATGATGAGAAACTGAATAGGAATATTAGGAATCACAGTGTCTGTTCAGAAGGATTTTAATGAGCTAGAAAGGAATGCCCATTAAAGTAACCAATTGTAAGTTAGCTAATTTTTCCTGGTCTTGTTTTTCTTGGTTTGGCCTCGGACCTCTGTTTATGGTGCCACGAACTTTGAACTCCGAGAGGTATCTGAACATTGCGAACAATATAATGCTTCCTAGTTTGTGGCGTTTCTATGGAACTTACCATTGTCTCTTTCAGCAATGTAATGCTGAAAGGCTGCTACTGTAACTGCATGGTTTGTGGACAAAAACGTCACCACACTTGAGAGCCCTGACTCAATCCTAGTGAACATCTGTAGGATAACTGGAGCATTGTGTAAGTTCAAGGGAAGTCCTCCCCACAAGAGTCCAGGACTTCATTACCCGAGTACAGGAAGAATGGTCCAAAATATTCCCATTGATCGGTATCGTACGCTTGTGGAAATTATGCTCCATAGGATTGCTGCAGTCAGCACAGCGAAAGGTGGTCCCATATATATCTCATTATGATGGGCGCCAAGGCTGTTTATTCCTTTCATATATATGTGTGTGTGTGTGTGTGTGTGTGTGTGTGTGTGTGTGTGTGTGTGTGTGTGTGTGTGTGTGTGTGTGTGTGTGTGTGTGTGTGTGTGTGTTTTGCTTGGTTGGCCAAGTGGTTAGCATATCCGCTCTCCATCCAAGAGGCTGGGGGTTCCCTCGTAGGTATGGATGCTTGTGATTGTCTGCTCTCCCTGTATGGACGGGGTCACCATGGGAGTAATAGACCCAAGCCTTCCGTTATAGAAGAGGCCTTCACCCTGCAATGGGTAAAAATATAGGCTGTTCATTTTTTTATTTTTTCATATTTTGCTTATCCAATTTTTCCAATAATTCTTCTTGATTTTGATTTGAAAAATGAATCGTACAACTTCAAATCCTTCATACGTTCCCATTTCTATTGATTTTTTCGTTTTTCTTTCCTGGTCATATCCGCTGGACACTCTAGCTACATTTTGTATTATTTCTATTACATGTGTTAAATTTTTACATCATACAAGCGAGAAGCTAGCCCTACGTGTTGATGATCCTGCTGGCTGAGTACCCTAGGACAGTAAACTCGAATCCTAGAGAATTCTGTGGTCCTTTCTTCATCCTTCTGCTGTTAATGTCCTTGGTGTGTCACCAGTATAATGTGTTTTCAACAGCAGTATACTTTCTCGGCTCTGAGGAGCTAGTCAGCTATACGTTTCTCTGATTTGTCGATATACTCGAAAGCTCCTTCACGATGTGCAGAAGTTTTTTTACTACAAACTTTATGAATAAAATTTCCCCGACACTAATTATACCTTTAAAGCCATCCTTCGTCACAGTTACACTGTGGTATGACTGTATGTGCTCAATATAGATGATTTAAGAGCATCGCTGGAGAATCGATGGTCGCAAGAATTTCGAGTGCACTCTCGCAAGTTTGATCGGACAAAAGGAGGTGTGGGACCATTCATTGTCGTTAAATCATTGGTGTACATTTCCAAGAAATTCTCCAAATTTTTCCATGGTCTGTGTCCAAAAGATGGGTGAAGTCTGTTAAGTGGTCGGCTGTAGAAAGAGTATAGCTAGGCTGACCATATTTCCTTGAGACAAAAAAACGAGACATTGGGATGGAAAAACGGGACGGGGGGGTATGTAATATTCTGTATTCATGAAAAAGATGATAAAAAGTTTTATTACATAAACGTATTGAGCTTACCATTATTCTTCAGTGACAGAACCCATACAAAAATTTAGGTAGACGTAGGGGGGACTGTATTTCACCACGATCTTTCTCAGCAAATTTCGGTCTTTCAACACCTTATCATAAAACTTCTCACATTCCATTTTGTCTTACAACTAACATAGTCCTCATTGTCTCAACACTTAATCCAAATTTCTCCTTTGACACATCTTGTTCATAACAGAAAATATTCTCTCAACATGTGCTGTACTTCCTGGAAGACAAAGAATAAACTCTACAATATTACAAAAGCATTCAAAGTCTAGGCGTTTTTCGCTCATTTCAGAAAAAATCTGTACCCATCTATTAGATACGGGAATGTTTTCTTTATTTCAACTGCCTCACAATTAGATTTTATGAAGGTCCACTGATCGAATACACGAGTTTCTTCTGTTTCTGTTAGCGTCATGAGTTTCTCGTTCACGCTGTCCTATATTTCTTTCCAAATTTTCAACTATCTCAAAAAACTTAGCATCATTAATTTCTCCTGAATCTACTAACATTTTCAGTTGTTTTTTGATATCAGTTGTTACAACTTCACTTTTTCTGGACTAAATTGTTTACAAGATTTTCAATGTTGATGGCTATTTTTGTAGCTGAAATATATTTTTCAATTAAGCTATTGTACGTTTGGAACGTAGACACTTGATCTCTTGCAAATGACAACCACAATTTTAAACAGGGATCTTCAAACAATTTTCGCAACATAAATGGCATTTTTCTTTGTTGCTGGAGAAAGAAAATAAGAACGAAGCCCATCAAACATGCTTAAAATTCTATCAATTGATGGACCCAAGACAAAAAGCTTGTATTTCCATGCTCTAACAATTTAGCATAATTGTTTCCTGCAACGTCACAAAAGTTTTCCAGTTCAACTTGGCTTGTGTATATATTGAAGTATTTGTATATTTTCAGTGCAAAACATTCAATCTCAATTGGTAAACAGTCGGAAGCAAAACGCTACAGCAGAATAGACGCCTCATCTGAGACGCGCAAGTGTTGCAACATTTATTTTCTCTGAATAAATCACTGCGGATTCGATATTTAGTATCGAACAATGCGACTCCATGGTTATACAAATTACTGATATCCATGATATTGATATACGATTATAGGTTATTAATAATTTATCATAAATTATTCATAACCTATCATAAATCAATCATAAATAATAATTTATGATTGATCAATACTAAAATATATGCATAGTTTTTATTAAAAACGGGACAAAATCGAAATTTTTATTAAACGACGGGACCGCTGGGAAATATGAAAAAAAAAAAAAAATGGTACTGTCCCGTTCAAAACAGTACATATGGTCAGCCTAAGTATAGCAGAATCCATGTTGGCAATCATTAATTAATCAATATCCGAAGCTAGTTGTGGATGATCTCCTCCATCACATTTCAGAATATTTAGGTAAAGGCCACAGGACGATAGTTTAATAGCTGACTTTCCCTTTTTAGGAAACTGGCTGGATTGCAGCTTTGTTGCTGAATAGGTGCCAGATGAGTAGGACACCTTGTAAAGGCGATACAGAAAGGATATTATTTCTGGAGCACATGGTCTTAGTCAGAGGCATAGTGAGGCTATGGCCAATGTGGCACCGGCCATATGCGCTAATTTTACATAGGCGCAAAAATTGAGATGTTTAAGGGTTTTTTTTTTTTTTTTAGAACGGCGCACTTTTCTTTCCTGGCCATAGGCACCAAAATTGCTATAGGTGCCAATGGCGCAATTTTCTTTCCTGGCCATAGGTACTACGTCTCTGGTCGTAGTACAACTGGACGATTGCCATCTGGCTAAGAGGACTTATTAGTATCAAAGCTATCTGTCAAAAAAATCAGAGGAGGCATAATGAGGATTGTTTGTGTAAGAGTAGGGGAAGATTTACCATAGGTTTCTAAACGTGAGTTGGAGAAGAATGATCCAACTAATGTTGTCGAGAGATCTGCATTATTATTACGAGATACCATTGTTTCAAGAGGTTAAAAGAGAAGTGAGGACAGAAGTTTTGCCCATCAGCCTTGCAATGAACCGGATAGCTTGAGTTACAACTTGAGTAAGAGGAAAGCGTAGTACCTTATGACTCTTACAGAGTCTGATTTAGATATATTGATTTTTTTTTCAGTTGTTATGAAGTGCAGTATAAGCTGAGAGAGAGAGAGAGAGAGAGAGAGAGAGAGAGAGAGAGAGAGAGAGAGAGAGAGAGAGACTAAAGTTTTAAGCTAGAGCCATTGGTTGTATGATGCATTTTTATCTAGGACTGCTTTGGTATGTGTTGGAAAAACCAAGACTTGGATAAAGGTCAGCAATTTTGAGTGGAATGTGAAATAAAGGCACTCATTCTAGCAAGAATAACTAACCATGGAAAAGAAGCACAGAAATCCCGTGATAATCCCAATTATTACAGTTGTAGTGCCATAATGAAAGAAACTGAAAAAAGATATTATGGTCAGTGTTGTTCAGAGGAGAGCTAATATCAGCTCTGTATATGGAGGGAGAACTGGTTAGCAAAAGGTCTAGTGTGATGATAGGATAAATGGATCATCAAGAATTCTTAGATGTGTTAACATTTTGCATAAGATCATTGAGAGAAAGCAAATCAGCTTCTCTTCCAGCTTGGTTTGGGAAATTGGAGATGGGAAGGCTGTCAGAACTGAAAACATTGAAATCGATGAGGAAGATTATATTACTGATTAGGTGATTAGACTGTATGTGACTAACTTTCAGAAACGATAATCAGAAATGTCAGTATAATAATCGGCATTAGGAGAGCGGTAAAGGCAGCACATGAAGGCAACAAAATGAGACTGAAAAATTTAGTCATTTATAGTTTTCTTTGCTTTTTTAGTTCAGTGAAAGTGGCATGTGCATTCACAGAACTAGGCAACTCAAAGAAAGAGTTTCGATTCTAGTCGCCGATTAGAGGATTTGTTTAAGCCTTTCTTCTACTGGTTCCAGAGTTAGTCGATCTCTGGCACAGGCAAATGGGTTTTTCCCTCTCAGAAACTTGGGTTTATGTCTCATAAACCCAAGAAAATCGATCGGAGAACCCCCACACTATTTCAGACAATGACATATTGTGTTAGAGATGGGGAATACAAGATAATGATACTTGATAGCCACTGTCTTTCTTTACCGGATGCCGTGTATAATTAGGGAGAGTCTTGGACCAGCAATCTCTGATTGGCTACTGGTGGAGATCAAACTGTTCCTTCAGTCTCCAAAAGTTAAATAGGGCTAAAACGGCCTCGCCTACTCCCTACAAGGGAATATATATTTATATTCAGAAATAAATATTTATATGTATTTTATATATCGAGTTGTCTTGGTTTGGGATTTTGGAGTATGTTTTTATTTCCCCCACTTATTTTGCAATTTTTGATATTTTTTTGAAACTATTTTTTTTGACAGATTTTTTAACCCCAGTAACACTATAATTTTTATGATGTCCTTCACGTTAAAATATTGTTGAAATTAATAGAATAGGGACATACAGCAGGAGTAAATAACTTATAGATAGGGAGTGACTAGATTCCAATCAAACCATGTCCTCAACAGTGATCCCACAAGCTGCTATACTCTAAACTCTCTCTCTCTAGGAACAAGCTGGCAGAGAAAGTAGGAGAGGATTATTCGCCAGCTGATCGGGAAGTCCTCTGAGGTGTTACGAAAGGTTTGGTCCCATGTACATGCTGGGCATGTTCTCCACACACAGTAATTATTGAATCAATTGAATCAGGGAGTCAGTACTTACTCCCTGATTCAGGGAGGGTATAGTAGTAAAGCAGTTTTCGAAGATGGAGTTAGCACTGGCTTCTTAATTCAATAATTATGATGTGGAAAACATGCCCAGCAAGGCTATCACTCGCACCACTGCATATATAAATAAATAAATAAAACGTTGGGAAGAGAAATTGGAAATTCCGCTGTACAGACAAAAACAAGGCAATAGTCACTTCATGTCTCTAATAAGCAGGGTATCAGGGTTTCACCGTGCGATGAAAGTCATCGACTACCTACAGGTCAGTTGACCATTTCCTCCAACTAGGGAGAGTATGCTTTAAAGTCGATAATACAGTGACAATATATGGATGTCTAGTAGATGTCTGACTGGATGAGTCAACTTTTTTTATGTTGCTCCTGCTATGAAAGATTATTTGCAAACCTATAGTACATTTTTTTGTACTATATGTATATATATATATATATATATATATATATATATATATATATATATATGTACTATATATATATATATATATATATATATATATATATATATATATATATATATATAAAGTGTTCACGATATGCTTTTTTTGATTTCTTATAATATTTTTTTTAAAAGATGGCGCCACTGCTTTTGGTGTTCCGAGTGAATTTTTTTCTTCTGGAACTACACGAGTATATCCCAAATCACCTTGATTGAAGCCTTCTATGCAAAATATAGGTTCAAAATTTGTAAAAAAAAAAAAAAAAAAAAAAATTTGAAAGTCATAAAAAGTTATGTGGAGACCAAATAACACTTGAAATTTTTATGAGAAATATTCCTAATGGGTGACTATAAAGCAAAATTGGTCCCATTCTGTTACTGTCATCCTTTTGACCTGGAGAGCCACGCAGCATCTATTTGTAATGTATTTAAAAATAAAACGTGTGTTTAAAATCTGAAACACTGAAAGGTGTAATACACCTTTTGAAAGAAAAAAAACAAACTTTCCCACTTTGAACCATATATTGTCACCGTAAACCACGTTCGACTTCTATTCTAGAAACATTGCTGGTATAACATTATTTTTCTGTATCCAGTAAAGACATTTTGAATATGAAGGCAAGCAGAGAAACTGGCAGCGCAAGAATGTATTACAGTTATGTGATGCACTCTTGTATCATTAATAACTGCACTGACCGACTGCATTAACTTTACATATATCAACGAAAGGAAATGGGAGATGCTTAATATCCAAGCTGGTGGTATCACAGTTTGTACAAATGAGTAGATGAAACTTGTACGTAGGTGGATAAAGACAAACAGAAAACAGAAAACAGAATAAGTAATCCAGAAATACACTGTTTTATAAAAATTATCATCTCAGTATTTACTGAGATGATAATTTGATGATCATCTCAGTATTTACTGAGATGATCATTTTTAGTAAATTAATTTTTATTGCCAGTGAGATCTATCAACCTGCTTATTGGAAACGGGAGGATAATAAATTTTCAGATTTGTTCTCTACAGAAAGGTTTTCAATCTTTCGTGGTGGTGGTGGTGGGGGGGGGGAGGAATTGTCATATAGAAAAAAATTAAATTAAAATATTTACACTTATTTGATTGATTCAATTAAATAACAGTTTAAAACAGATTTTATTTCGCTATCACAACGGTACAATGGACGAAAAAAAAAAAAACATCGGAGTGGACTACGCTTTCCCATCTTACCTGCTTACGAAAAGTAAGTTTGACCAATGATATGATATTCTAGAAATTCAAGCGAGTATATTATTCATACCGTATGCGGTCAGTTCTCGTTGGGCATTCACAGTGTTCGTTTGAAAATTGTCTGTCCCGTATTCTTCACTACCGTATTTACTCGAATATAACTCGCACTTTTTCTCCAAAAAATACAGTTAAAAAATCGTGATGCGAGGATTTTTGGAAACTATAGTTTTTCAGGAAAAAAATAAATCGATGTTTATAATTACATCTTCAGTATTCATTATAATTTATAATTGCACACATTATTTATAAAACGAATGCATTTAAATTTTACTTATCAACGTTATTTAAGCGATCGGCCGTTCACCTTCATTACACAATATATTTGAATCTTTAGCGACAAAGCTTTCGTAATTAAATTAAAACAAACAGCCATCTACCCAGATTGCACATCTTCGCTCCCATCCAAGGAATCAGAGATGCCGGTTCAAAAAAATCTTAGCAATTATTTGCGAAATCATGCTCCTAACTGTAAAATCCAGTTGTACAACAGAAATTACAAGACTAATGATAGTCTTTTAATCTTCCCTGCCTGAGTCAGGTCGTAGCCACTGGCTGACATCCACTCCATGTAGAACCTAAACCTCACCTCATTCACCGCTCCACCCCAGCGCAATCCAAGATCGAGTAGAAGTCAATGCTCTCACCCCCACATTTCCTGTACTGGTTGCTTCCATCTCTATGCATATGATTGGTGCGATATTAACAAAATATCACGCGACTCAACGACAAAGGCAAGCCGACGATTGAAATGCTGTTTCTCTTCAATCAGATTCCAAAATATCTGAAACTGCCATAATCCAACATTCATTATCTATTTCTTCAAGTTGTAAATGTTTTTCGTTTGAGAGGCATCTGCCAAACTTTAGTTTCTTTTTTCACAAAGTAAAATCAGGAGTGCGAGATATATTCGAGTAAATACGGTATATAAGATGCGTTCTGTTTTTTTTTTTTTTTGCTTTATGTAACTTCCAAAAAAGTTTAGAATATAGTACTATATATAGTACTATATTGTTGGTAATCCTATTGGTGATCAATTTATCTTCTTGATCTAAATATCTTTCTAAATTTTTGACCGAAATACATCGTCGGGTGGTGAAACCAGAATACCTGGCTTCATAAAGTATTACTTTATGGTATTTATTGCTTCTGGGCCTCAACTATGTTAAAGCACTAGGTATCGCTTGGGCGATCAATTCTTATATTTAATCCTTTGTTAATGTAAGGATCCGCTATTTAACTACGATTCTAGTTGTCACAGGACAACTCGAATGAGAGTTTAATCGTAAAAATATCTGCACAGCTCAGTGTATTTCCAAGCTTTATTGTTTGAAAAGCGACCGAGGTGCGAATTCTGTTTTTTTGATAGGAGAAATTTTATGGACATTTTCAAAGCAGGACTAAATGAACTACGACTTTTGTACAGGTTGATTTGCCTAAACAGGTAACTGAAATTACACCTGCAGCAACTGATGTGATTTCAAAATCATTCGTATTGCTTAATTTACAATTACTGATTGCATAGCCAAGACTTACATCGAAATAAATTTAGTTGGCGACTGTTGTCACTGTAAGAAGACTGTAATAAAATTCACTATAATAAAAAATTAATAATAATAAGCAGCATTAAAATTCTCAATATGCGACGCTTTTCTAGTGCCGTTTTTATGTCTTATCTGTAGTAAGGAAGGATTTAGAATTCTCGATATAACAGTAAGGTATACAGAATATTAGGTATACAGAATACGAAAATATTGAGTATTCAAAAAAGTGATATTATCAATTACCACCGCAATTGAAGCGATTACTTGTTTCAGTAAAAATTTGTGTGTGTGTGTGTGTGTGTGTGAGAGAGAGAGAGAGAGAGAGAGAGAGAGAGAGAGAGAGAGAGAGAGAGAGAGTTGTGTGCGTGCATGCAAGCGAGCGAGCGCGCGCGAAATATATACAAAAATGATAACGATGGAAGGATGAAACTATTCGGTAGGAAAAATATTTAACGGTAATAAACAGTTCAAAAAGATGATATCAAACTTTATGATAGCATCACACTATACACATAAAACAGCACTTAATTTGTAACAGTACCACCTGCCTTATCCCACTCCAAATTATCCTACAACATATAACTGTTAACGTCAACTTTCAATACCCTCTCGCAGGCAGTTAAGGTAGTAGCAATTTACTTTCTTATAATTAAGTACAACTTCAAGAATTCTTTGATGCTTGGACGTAATATCAAAGCTGGAATGAATAGGAACAAAAGTGGTACAGAATGGAATTTTCCGATGAGAATGTAGAAGCTACTGAAGGCACACGATTGAAATGGAGAAGCATCAGTATGAGGTAAGCTAAGGTTAAAATGAGCAAGAGAGAGAGAGAGAGATTTCAGTTAATGCCTATAAAAAATTGCATTCGAGGTCATCACATTATTAGTATGACAGTGATCAAAGAATAATAAAAAAAAGTCGTTTGAAATATTGCCAAGACTGAGCATTACTTCTTAACCACGCTCAGAAAACACTAAGGAAAAAATGTTTAATACAAGTATTAAAGTATTAATACAAGTAATAATACAGCCGTACGCTGTATGGCAGTGGTATTCAACCTTTTTTTACTACGCGAGCTACTTTTCTATAAAAAATATAAAAATATAAGCGCCTCCGTATACAATTGGAAGTACGTTGCGCCCTTCGATTAGAAAAGGCCTACGTTCGATTTTCGACATGATGGGAGGAATCTTTATATGGACTTTTTCAATCGAAGGTGAGTTAGCCGATTTCAAACGGAGGTAGCAGGGTTTTTTCCCTCCCGGAAACTCGGGTTTTTCATCCCGCATACAGACAAATCGGACCTTTAGAACACGCAATTTGCAGACAAAAATACTAGCTGTGGTGGTGGTGGTGGTGGTTGTGGGCAGTAGATGGCGTTGATGTAGGTAATCGGTATTAGAGGATTGGTGCAGTAGTGGAGACGGAGTGTTGTATAGCAGGTGTCCTCTCGCGATGAGTCTTCGGACTCCTTGGAGGTGTCACGGAAATAATAATAATAATAAAAGTTATTCGGCGATCTACTCTCTTATATAGATCACGTTCCCCCCAACCTGATATCTGCTTATGCACAAATAAACAACTAAAAAAATACACAACTAAAAACTTTATATGTGTATTTAAAAATTTATTTATCACTTTTAATTATTTTAATACAACAAAAACAAAACAAATATATTGGAATAAAATATTTATTTCTCTATTTTGGAAAACAAAAGTTAGAAAAAACAACAGATTGATCACAAACTCACAAGTTACAGGAAATATTGGTTGATATATATAAAACAACAAAAAAACCGTTAATGTGAAATTTGGCATTGTTTGGACCTCGCAATATTTTCATAGTCAAGTTGATATAAAGAAGTGGCCAATCGCAGACAATCATCCAAATGATCATTTGTAATTTGGTTTCTTAATTGATTTTTTATGACGGGCATATTTAAAAAAGCGGATTCTGACAAGTATGTCGATCCGAAACATGACAGAAGTTTTCGCGCAATATCAGTTAATATTGGGAATTTTTCATGTGCATACTTCCAAATGACTTCACTGTTTATTGATTTTAAATGTAAACTATTCTGAATGTTTATTATTTCAAGTTCTACTTCAAGAGCCTGTGGAGCTCAGTGGATGTGGCGTTTGCACACCACGGCGCTTGGCCGCACGAAGGAAGACTTTGTTTCGAGTCTAGTCGGCGACTAGAGGAAATTTTTCTAAGCCATTTTTTGACCGGTTCCCGAGTTAGTCGATCTCTAGCACGGGCAAGCGGGTTTCTCCTCCCGGAAACTCGGGTTTTTCGTCCTGTAAACTCAAGAAAATCGACCGTAGAACCCACATTATTTCAGACATTAAATATATTGTGTTAGGGTTAGGGACCACGAGATGGTGGCACGTTCGAGCCGTCTCTCTTCACCGCGTACCGCTTAATTAGTGATAGCTTTGGGCCATCTATCTCTGATTGGGTACCAGTGGAGATTGAACAGCCCACTCAGTCTCCAAAAGTTAGATAGGGCTAAATGGCCTCGCCTACTCCCGTATACGGGAATAAAAAGGCGTTAGCTGATTTTTTTTTTTTAAGTTCTACTTCAGCTTGGTTTATATCAAACAGCCCACTAATGTTATTTGAAATTTCTGTGATGTTCAAGTTTTCTTGAAGTGGATTATTGATAAAAGATACAATCATTTCAGTTTTATTAAAATCTTTAAATCTTGAATTTATTTCTTCTTCAACTAATTCTATTTCACGAATAAATTCTTTTAAATCATAGCGAAGCATTTCTTGATTTTGTTCAAATTTTTTAATGAATATGGGAGATATCTAAATTTGCGGTCATTTATATTTTTCTTTAATAAAAGTAAGTATTGTTGAAAAGTTTTTATTGAACTTGACATGTCAATTAAATTTTGATCTTCACCTTGTAACTCTAAATTTAAATTGCTTAATTTCGTACAGAAATCTATTAAAAATGATAAGTGTAACAACCATCTTTTATCACTCAATTGTGGATAAATATCTCCTTTTTTCATCAAAAAAAAATTTTATATCGTTAATTATATATCGGCGAAAAGAAAAACTTGCGAGCGAAGGTGCTTCAGGAAACTTGCCTTGCCTTTTCTCCTCTGCTTGGGCTCGCCGAAAATGCCTTCTTTTTCTGCCCTTTCAACAACTAGAACTGCCGCCAACTGTTAACCGGATCCCTCTCTGACCTGGAAACTTTTCTCTGGCAATTGGCACTCTTCCTTTCGGCAATTTGAACCTTGTCTGTGGCCTAGAAGTAGTCTCTCTCTAGCGACGTCTCAAACCGAGAAGCTCCTTTCTGGAAGCGGGAAACGCCTCTCTCAAGCAACTTGTATCCGGGAAGCCTCTCTGTCTCTCTGACGGCGACTCTGGACCGGGCGGCCTCCTCTCTGGCAGCAATTCTGGAACCGGGACCCCTTCTGCTTCCTTCAGTCACTTTTTATTAGGCCTCCTCTGAGACCGCGCATGAAGTTTGGCAACCCCCAAAGAATCGGTATGAATCTTTCATCTTAAGTTTCAAGTTCGGCATGCCTTTGGTTCTCCTCCGCTTTCTTTTGATTGTAAGTTGCCGGCCATCAGAAAGTTGTTTGAACTCTTTCTGACTGACTTCGGAGATGTTTACACTTAGAGCCTGCGAGCCTTTCTCATACATACAAGTTTCAATAACAATATTTCTAATGCCGCCATGTACAGCTTCGGCGACAAAAACATTGCTTTTGTTTTTAACTCTAACATATTCTTATTAAAGCAGTATATACAGTTTGCTTCAAAAGAGTTATTTACAAAAACATCTAATACAAACTATACCGAGACAAACAAAGTTTATTTTTTTGCAATATTCACATGGGACTTAACCTAAGTAAAAATATCGATGTAATATGCTTTGGGATATTTAATATTTAAAGTACAATCGAGTTTTTACACTTTGCTTATAATCGTATTCACTCGGCTCGCTGTTTGACTTCCACTGATCCCAATTAATTCATTTACCCGGACTTATAAGAAAATTACTGATTTGACAATTTTAACGAAAAATAAATAAACAATAGCAATACACTTAAAGCGAATTAAAAATAATACAAAATAATGATAAATAAAATATTATGTTTTCAGTTTTAATTAAATTTGTAAGGAGGAATACACAACAGATAGACCAAAAATCGCTCCGCGATCGATCGGTCGATCGTGATCGACAGGTTGAACACCCCTGCTATATGGCATACTTCAGCAGGAAAAAAATATCTTAAATCTACTATGGTCAGCATACATATAAGACCCAAAAATCTGGGAAGTAGGTTATGAAATACTCTGTAATCATGCTGCAGTTTAACTGTGTTTCACGTGTTTGAAATCTCAGCACGATGTGCACCATTAATTTAACGACTTTCTATCTAGGGAAATGTATTTTAGGAATCAATCTGTTAACATTTTAGTTTTCAAATTAAAATATTTTATTTCTGATGAGGTACGCCATATAGTATAGGGAACTTGAATTAAACTATTTTTACATAATGTTTTCTCCTTTTGGATCATGCCGAAATAATACCACGAAGAATATCAACCACAGAAGCTTAATATCTGTGAATATTATTGCATCTGGAATACTCCAAATCTTTTTCAAGTGAAATAAAATATGGTATAACCCAATTTTTCGTCTTGTTCAAAATTTGAATGTAGTTCCTAATCATAGAATCATATCATCGTCATCTTCATCATGTTCGTCTTTGGCCATTCTATCCTCCATTCAATCCTATCCTGAGCTTTTCTATGCCACTGAATTTCCGGCCATCTCTTAAATCTCATCTCCCACCGTTTCGTTGGCCTTACTATAGTTCTCTTTCCATCTCTGGAATATCATTCAGAGAGCAACTTTGTCCAGCTTTGAGTATTACTTCTTATAATATGACCTGTCCATTGCCATTTGGATCTTTTAATGACTGTTATAAAGTCTCTCACCCCTAGTCTGAAGTCTGATCCAAGTATTGCGCTTTCTATCCAAAATTGGTAATGCCGAGTAATGATCCGTCTGTTTTCCTCGGGGTAATCCTCAACTACCTGGTCAATTTTTAGTCAGGGGTATACAACTATCAAATACTTTTCTTTTAAGGCAAATGGGGATGTTTCCTTTGAGTGCTTCACGGTATTTTCCAAAGGCTATTCAATCAAGTTGGATTCCATGTATAATTTCTTCTTCACAGCCTTCTTCTATTGTGAAATTTTGTTCTAGGTAAACATTTGTACTGGCTTTTATGGTGATTTATACATTATTTTTGTTTTGTCTTTGTTTATATTTAATCCTTTTTATTTTCTGCATTCAATAGAGCCACAATTATAGCAGATTCTCTCTCTCTCTCTCTCTTAGAAAATACTTTTTATGTATATGTTAATGATCTATGTAAATACAAACTTTTTGGCAAAATGATATCCTTCGCTGACGACACGGCATTAATATACACTGAAACGACCCTCGAGGATCTAGAAAATCGGATTAATCGTGGTATGTTAAAACTAAATAAATGGTTTAGAAATAAAGGACTTAAAATTAATACCGATAAAACGAGATATATGTACTTCACCTTAACAGATAAGCTAGACCCCAATATAACCATAAAATGGCATGAAAGGAAATGTAGTGACATCCTAAATTGTGACTGTAGCTTAATCAAAAAAATAAAATCAGTCAAGTATTTGGGCCTCCATATCGAAAGCAATTTGAAGTGGAACTCCCACACCACTTTCTTAACAAATAGGTTCAGGTTCATAATTAATAGAATATATTATGTTAAAAAATTTGTAAATTCAGCATTCTTAAGATGCTTATACTATTCCTGGGTAAATTCCTCACTGCAATATGGCATCACCTGTTGGGGTGGAGATTTTACAACAATCTGCTTTCATTAATACGAATACAAAACAGAATAATTAGAGCCATAACCACTACCGACTTTGCGCATTCAACCAACGATCTGTATGTCGTTCATAATATTCTACTACTACAGAAACTATATCTCTATGGTTGTCTGTTATATGTAAACAAGAAACGCTGAAAATTTCTTGGTATATAATGTAGACTATGGATTACGCTGCGGTCGGAACATGTTGGTAGTACATAAGGCAAACAAAGAAATTTTTCATAAATCCTTCGAATAGCTAGCGACAAGCAGCTACAATAAACTCCCAAATGAAATCAAATCTACAATCTCAGAATATGCATTCAGAAAAAAGATTGAGAGACTACCTCATAGGACTAAACAATGTTGACAATTACTTTAAACGTATCGTATAAGAGATCGTTATAATTCACATATCATATCCAATTAAGGTACCAATATGCTAATTAGTTCATTCACTTAGGAGACTAATATATTAACATGTACATCAAATCAAACCGTGTAAGGTGAGTCATCATAGATAAGATCACTAGGCTCGCAGTGACTGTTTCGAGCTAATTATTTCTCTAGTAACCAGTATGGTACGGCCCTTGGTTACACATAAATACATAAACTAACTTACTAAAACCAGTAACTTATTACAAACTACGAAATCTATCCGAAATGTATTTTACTCTACTTGCATATATGAGAAAACGTTTTATTAACTATTGTATAACAAAATAAATAGCCAAAAATAAGTGTAAGCCAACATAAAATTACAGTAATACTTGAATTGTATTGTATAATACTGTACATTGAATTATACAGCTTGAATTGTATAATATGAATATCTTGTATTTTAGTTTGTAAAATAAAATAAAAATGTCGGAAGGGTGTGGATATGCTAAGAAGTTACGTTTCACAAAATGCGTTAATCGCCGATTAGATTCATTCTGTCCATCCACGCAATTCATTTTGGAATTCTGAGTTGACTTTGAGACTAACCTGAAATTCTGTAGCTATAATCTGTACAAGGTCACTAAAGTTAATCTAGGCGGTCGTGAGCTTTGAGAACTTGTAAGCATCACGGATTCTTATTATGATTATTATTAAGAATCTGTATAAATCATTTCGAGCAATCGTAATTTCTGTTTCATCAGACGATTTCGAGACACAAATGGACAAAACATGTCGAAATTATATACTGCAATAACTTCGCTGTTCAGCAGAATTTGATAAAATCTGTAACGAACAGAGAGAAGATGTCAATGCCATTCACTTCTAGATCTTCATGTACTGACAAACTTTGACAAAATATTTGAAGTGGTATTAATAAATCATCCGCATGGAATATAATTAAATTCAGTACTTAGAACTGATATTATAATTTGCCCAATCTTTTCAAATTTGGTTTCATTTGGACCATTCGTAGTGGTAAAATCAGGCAAAACAAAATTATATGTGTAGAGTACATAAACCAAACATTCTACACATACTGGCCTCTGAATTAGAAACTTTTATTTTATACCGTGTTGGACCTCCTTTAGTCCGAATAACATCACATATGTCGTTTAGCATAGATTCTACAAGGTGTTGGATTACATCTACGTCTACAGAATACAAGGCGTTTTACCAGCAGCTCTTTAATTGGCTCAGATTTGATGGAAGAGGACTTTACTCCCAGATCTGTTTTTCTAACATGTGCCATACATTCTCAATGGAGTTCAGATCCGGGCTATACCTGCCTACAAAGGCATCTTACCTGCCTTTGTAGGCAGGTAAAGAGAGGCAGGCGGGTCGAGACGGCCACTGCTGAGCAATACTTGCACGATGGACAGCAGCATTATCGTCCATGCAACAACCATCACCTGCTGAATAAAAAAGTCAACATTGCAGGATGGATTTGATCGGCAACAATATTGAAATATTCCTTGGAGGATATCCGATCTTCCAGAAATATCATGGGACCCATTCTGTACCAACAGAACATGCCCCACACGATGACATCATCTCCAGGACCTTGAATTGTGTTTATAAGGCAAGCTGAGTTCATTACCTCATGGACGACCGCCAAACTCTCTGGCTACCATCGGTACCAAACAAGATGTACCGTGATTCGTCGGGCGACGATTTTGTTTTCCAGTCTTCTGGTGTTCAGTCACGGTGTTCCTGACATCACTGTAAATGATACCTTACCTTTTGAGAAACCAGTCAGCTCTGCTGTTTCCAAAATCATGGCTCCAGCCAGACAGGCACCCACAATAAGCCCTTTATCGAACTCCGAAGGATTCTTTGTTTTTCCAATTGTGATCAACACTAATGACGATTACTGACAGTAGCATTCTTAAATACGTAGTTGTCTTGAACACGTGGTGACGCACGCGACCAGGTATTTTGCACATCTGTTGCATAACGGTTTCTAATTCATTGGTCGGCATGTGTAGGATTCGTAAATGTGTTTGAACCTTTGACATGCTCGTATTTTTATGAAAGCACCATCTACTCATTGGAGCTGTCGAATAACGTAGAATTTGTCACGAGAGAAAACAACGGAAATATCAACACTCGAAAACACAACTTTAAATAATGTCAAACTATATTCTGTGTAAACAAATAGAACTCGCCAGTTCGCTGTCACATTAAAGTCTTAACATAAAAATATGCACATTTTATGAGGGAATTCGGGTTTAGTCGATATTAACGTCAAAGTAACTAAGCGAAGGATAGTATAGTTTGTTAATTACTTGCTATCTGGCCAGTTTGCGTGTTTTTCTTGATGAAAAAAAAAAAAAAACTCTAGTTTTGGGGAGGTAAATCCAGCCATCATATGAGAACGTTATATAAAAGGCACGAAGACAGAAATAGTCCCTTTCGAAAACGGTGCTGTTTCTTCCTCAGAGATGCATATCCAGAATTAACTGGAGAAGACAACGTAGTGCTATGTCTCCAGATGAACAACCGAACTCTGGTGTTCTGTCCTCCTCGTTCTGTTCAGTCCTGAAATCTTTCTCCCCACTACAAAGACTGCTTAGATCATTTTCTTTTACTGGACAATCGGTCTCGTGAGGCCCAGAAAGATTTATTTATAGTATTTATATAATACTTCTTAATTCATAAACGAAATCTTCTTAATTCTGAAACATAATAATGAGGGGGGAAACGCCATGGTGTTGTAACATTCGACGGTTGCAACGGCATGCATTTAGAAGAAAACATTTAAATAGATCTATTAGATTTACTTTAGACTTATTAATTTATGAGTAATGTGGCTTGTTTTAAATCAAACCAGTTTGTCATGATAGCACTAAAAATGTTAAAACTAAAAAACAATCACATCGAGGACATAACAAGACTGTATGTGCTATCCCACACATAGGAGTAAATAAAATAATATGCCAATTGGATATCATGCCAAGTTAGTGTATCTGATTGGAATCCCTCATTTTCTCTGATTGGAATCCACTCATTGCTTCAACGGAATATACAGCTAATACGCATGTTTGATCGAAATGTTTTTTATAAATATATAGTAGATGGAATTTGAACCCAGGTCTTTCCAAACCGAAAGTGTCAGTTGTCCGACTGTCCCTTAAAGACTAGTAAGTATAAAATATTGTAATGTTATTGTAAAAATTGTGAGTTATTATCCAGTAAATAAATAAATCCACACAACAGTATTGATTTCAAACCTGAATTTTAAAAGAAATGGTTCTTACAGTGCTTCATGCAAACAATGCCAACATTTTCTTTAGCAACCCCCCCAAATAGTTTTTGCATACGAGAAATCATTTGCTTGTTTTCCATTATACATTCTCTGGTCACTGGAGAGTGAAAGTCATCTAATAAGGATGAGCAGTACGCATGCCCATTTCCACGAGTTTCGATTAAGTAAGGGAAAAAAAAAAAAAAAAAAACGCTCTGCAAGGTTGCCGTGGATACCCACCAGTTGGTGCGCTTCTTAATTTACCAACATGATCAGCTATGAGTTTTTCATAATTCAAGACTATTCAGCTGAGACATGAACTAGCAATGGCTGAAGAGGGTGTACGGTTTTTTTTTTTTTTCTGTAGTTGATAAATTACTGAAAATAATATATAAATATGTTTCATATATTGCGAATTTAATAGGAAACAGGAGGGGGGATACAAATAAATAATGCACTGTTTCACTTAATCAGGTGCTATTTGGTATTTATGTAAAAAAGTGGAATTCAGTTCCATGCGGCTTTGAGGAAGATGTCCATGAAATGGTAAATCGCTTGTGGCTTGCGTATAGTTGTTCGCATCTACTGAATCATCTGCGTGAACATAACTGCACTTCTGACTATTACATCATTCAATGTCAAATGTTTACAGTACAGCAAGATATAGGAATGTTTCAAAATGATCAAGGTATCCTGAATGTTCGTTTATGAACAGCTGAATCCTCTAATAAATTCTAATAAGATGTTAAGTGCTTTTTTAATCCCGTGTCGCAATAATTTCTTATTTTAAATGTGCCATCTGTCAGCATTCAATATCATTTGGAAATAAAGAGAAAAATTTTTACAATGACAAGCATTAAAAGTAGAAATTTCAGTTGCAAGCCCGATCTATTTTTGTATTATTGTCACTACTGGGTCTATGCTGAAGTGAATCATCTGCGATGTAGTTTCATTCCCCATGGATTCCAGTTCACAGAGGCAGATTCGTACATGAGCTATAAGGGCCTCTCAAAGACCACCTAGGCAGGGCCGCGCCAACCCGAGGGTGCAAAGGGTGCACCGCACCTGGGCGACAACATTGATAGGGCGGCAAGGAATAAATATCAAATATTTATTTTATGTAGCTAATATCTAATTTGGATTACAATGCAGTATAATCATTAATGGTAATAATATTCATTTCTTGGTATGTCCGTCTTACATCGTAAAATTTAGCTAATATAATATTAACAACCCTTACTTTTAGATGTCAGACGGAAGAAAAAAATTTTCTGGAGCAGAATATAGAAAACGAAGAGCATAGAAAGAAGAAAATGTAAAAAAATTTACGACTTCTATTTCCAATTATTTTGCATCTACATCTTCATGTACAGACAAATCTTAAGTTGCTCGAGAAAATTTTGAAGATTCTTCTTCTTCTGCCATACATTTAACTGAAGATTCTATAGCTGCTAAAAAAAAAAAAAAAATGCTTAGAAAATTCATCTTTCACTTCTGAAACTCTCAACAGCTCACTCGGTTCACCGGAAGAAACAGGTGACAAAAAGCGTGTGCAATACAAGTATAACAACTGAAAACTCTCTTATGAATTCTATCCTTGAGCATGATTTTGATGATCCAGGAAAGTGGCCTTTAAAAATAACAGATAATCTCCAAATGATTCTAATAGATGTTGGACCAAAACAAATATATGATCTTGATTTTCCGAAAGATGAAAAAAAAAAAAAAAAAACAGATTATTTTCAGCAGATTATTACTATAAACGATTACGTAATAACGAAAAGATACACAGAAATTGGTTATTGTATTCTAAATACAAAAATTCAGTATATTGTTTTCCTTGTAAACATTTTAACGATAACATCAACGCGTTCAATGATGCAATTGGTTGTTGTGATTGGCTACATTTATCGAGAACATTAGAGCGCCATGAAAAAAGCGAAGTCACATATCAAATGTTACAAGTCATGGATCGATTTAAAAAAGTCATTTATAAATAATAATACAATAGATGCGGTAAATGAACAATTAATAAAACTAGAAAAATATCGTTGGAAATCGGTAATAGAAAGGATTATTTATACAGTTCAATTTTTAGCAGGACAAAATTTAGCTTTCAGAGGTAACAGTAATAAACGTTTTGAAGATAGCAACGGTAATTTTTTTAAAATTAATAGAAACTGTAGCAAAATTCGCTAATGTAATGGCAGATCATATAAGTCGAATACAAACCGATAAGAACAAAATGGCACATTATTTAGACGAAAAAATTCAAAATGAAATAATTTCAATAATAGGTGAAAAAATAAAATCTAATATTGTTAAAATGCTAAAATTAAATAAATATTACGCTGTCATTTTAGACACCACTCCAGACGAATCTCACGAAAATCAATTACGTATTGTTGTAAGATTTGTTTACCTCGATAATGACAACAAGAAAATAGAAATCAGAGAACACTTTTTAGGATTTTATTCAACTACTAACTCAACAGGCGAAGGTTTAACAAATTTTGTTGTAGATGTTTTGCAATCAGAAAATATAAATCTTTACGATTTACGTGCTCAAGCATGTGATAACGGAGCAAACATGAAGGGCAAAAATCAGGGTCTCCAAAAGAGAATATTAGATATGAACCCGAGAGTGTTTTACGTTCCATCTGCCGCTCATACACTTAATCTAGTGTTGTAAATGATGCTGCGAGTGTTCCACGTGAAATAGCAAATTTTTCATTAATTCAGGAAATATATATTTTTTTTTCTAAATCAGCCCATCATTGGAAAATTTTAAAAGAGGAATGCCCAAATTTTACTGTTAAAAAGTTTGTCAAGCATAGACGCTGTAAAAGCTTTAAGGTTTAATTTAGAAAAAATATACGATGCTTTATACATTTTATATCAAAATAAATCAAGAGATAGCGACGCAAGAAAAGAAGCTGAATCATTATTATTAAAAATTAAATCTTTCAGATTCATATGTTCTCTTGTTATATGGCACCAAATCTTATCGAAAATTAATGTCATAAGTAATTTGATGCGAAAACCGGACCTAATTATGTCTACAATAATGAAAATGTTGATAGATCTAAAAAAGGGTTTTAAAGGATTGTAGAACAGATGAGGCATTCAAAAATATATTAGGGGAAGCAACCGAAATTGCAAATACAGTGGATTGTGATCCAATTTTTCCTTGTATGCCAATAGTCAGACCTCGGAAAACAAAATGATTATTCTCGTATGAAAGTGAAGATGAAGTTATTGAATCGAAAGAACAAAATTTCAAAGTCAATTTTTATTTAGTTATAATTGATATAGCTATTTCAAAACTTGATGAAAGATTTACATTATTGAAAGAACATAATGATGTTTTTGAATTTTTAAATGACATTTATTTATTAAAACCAATGGAGCAAACAGAAAAATTAAAATATTGTAAAGATTTTGAGATAAAATTGACAGATAGTAAAGATTCTGATATAAACTCCTTGGAATTATGCGAGGAAATAAAAAATATTTTATCTATCTTAATCCGAATATGAACGCATTTTTGGTACTTGAGTATATATCTTCTTGGTGTTTTCCCCAATTTGTCAATAACACTAAGAATTTATTTGACAATACCTCTGACTGTTGCAACTGACGAAAAATCCGTTTCAAAGCCTGAAAATTATAAAAAATCATCTCCTCAGTACAATGACACAGGATAGACTCAACAATTTACGTCTTATTAGCATAGAATATCAAATTGCTACTAATTTAGATATGGGGTATATAATAAATGATTTTGCTACACAAAAATCACGTCAAGTAATATTTGCATAAAGGCATGTGCAATTAATCTTTGTTTATATTAAGAAATAATTGTTGTTCTTTTTTTTTGTTTGTTTTTGAAAAAATGTTAAAAATAACTATACGAAACTATGTATTCTGTGTTTTTAATAAATAAGACGTAACTTTTGGTTTGCATAAATTGTTATTTTATTTATTGTAGTAAATGTTACATGCAATTTCTTTTAGTTATTTTTTTAAGGGGCGGCTGATAAAAGTTTGCACCCCAGCGGCAAATACCCTTGCCGCGCCCCTACACCTAGGGTTTGCATACCGTCTACGATGCGAGGAACTTTTATCAGGTCTTTTTCAATCAAATGACGAGTTAGCCAATCTCATACCGAAGTAGAGGGATTTTTCTCCCGGAAATTCGGGTTTTTAGTCCCTCAGAACAGGCAAATGAACGCACAGTTCTACAGACATAAAATACTTACTCGAAAACAGTGTTTCTCAACGTGAGGAGTACGCCCCACAGGGTGACAATTCGAATATTTTGGGGGACAATTAGAAAATCTACATGTATACATATTTATACATATTTATATTATACTTTTTCAGAATTTGGCTGACTATTATGCTAGATGGGAGGGCGTCAAAATGTTTGAGACGTTGAGGTGGGGCATTATCCAAAAAAAGTTGAGAAACACTGCCCTAAAGGGATGCAGGATAGGAATAGTCAGCCGGCTGCATTAAATTGGCTAATACCCATAATCAGAGCATTCAGCATGTCTTGGACGGTTCAGAATGCATGGGTGGATGGAAACTCCAATTAATTTTTTAAATGTCAACTT
Source organism: Typopeltis vanoorti (assembly GCF_054136105.1). Lineage (NCBI taxonomy): Eukaryota > Metazoa > Arthropoda > Arachnida > Uropygi > Thelyphonidae > Typopeltis > Typopeltis vanoorti. Next base: position 94,930,942 of record NC_143552.1, read on the forward strand.
AAGTCTCATCCAGCGTTTTTGGCAGAGTGGTCAGTGTATCCAGTCTCCAATCAATAGGCAGTGGATTCGCATCTCACTATTGGCATGATGTTTCTGAATATCTTTATGTGAGAGATGAATTTCGTTGCACGGTGCAAGGGTCATACATTAAAAATAATGTAAAAAAACAGAACAAATTTCTGTTTTTAAGATACAAAATAACTTTGAATATCTTAAACAAAACAAACAAAAAAAAATACTGACCGTGCTACTACCTGCTTGCAATTAAAAAAAAATATATATATATATATATATATACATATTAAAAAAAAAACACCCAATTTTAATTGCATTAGACTAGATCTGAGGATCTTATCCAGCTTGGGGGGAGGGGGGGATTTTGAATTAATAAAAATTATATAGTGACATTTAAATAATTAAAGATTTTCTTTAAGCCTTGAAGTACTGTTATGTGCATTTTTTGATCTCCTGTTAATAAGTTGGAGGAGTGTTATTGATGATAGCTGATGAACTGCAGCCAAGGAGAATTGAAGTTGAACTGCAGGATAGTGAAAAGAGCTCATTTGAGGATATTTGGTGTGAGATTGAGACTAGTGGAATAAAATATACAGTTGGGTGCTGCTATAGACCAGGTGATGGAATAGATGGTGGAGATATTATGCATAGACAAATAGACGCAATGAGTGGAAGGAGGGTAATTATTATGGGGGATTTTCAACTATAGTAACATTGATTGAAAGGAGGAGAGGATACATGGGAGGAAGGAATTGGATTTTATGCAGTTATTAAGGGATAACTACCTGAGACAGCATGTAATGGAATATACTGGGGGTGTGAGAGTGCTTGACCTGGTAATTGCATCTGAGAATTTGACTGTAATGAATATGACCATGTTACCACCTATTGGTGAGAGTGATCATAGGGTCTTGACTTGGGAGGTGGCTAAATGTGTGGAATTTTCAATTAAGAAAGGGTACATGTGGAATTACCGGGCTGGTAAGTGTGACAAGCTTAGGATATTGCTTGGATCAGTGCCATGGCATGTAAAACTGCAAGGGCTGGAGGTTGATAGTGCATGGGAAGCGGTAAAGGAGCGTTTGAAGGAGGTAATGGCTGACTGTATACCTAGAGTCCGAATAGTAAATCAAATAGGGATTAAATGGATGAATAACACCATTAAGCTTGAGCTGCAAAAAAAAAAACAACTGTGAAGGGAATTTAAGCAGAAAGGTGACCTGCAGGCCCTTAAATAGTATAAAGCACAGGCCAGAAAGGTAACGAGTGTGGTAAAAAAAGCAAAGTCGGATTATGAAAGGAAATTAGCCATGCAAGCTAAAGAGAATCTCAAACAGTTTTTTCGATATGTTACAAGTAAAAGAAAAAAATGTATACGGCAGAATGCCGATGGTAGGGAGGTAATATGCCGATGGTAGGGAGGTAACTGAATCAGTTGATATAGTGGAATTATTGAGCGAGCACTTTGCAAGTGTAACCAGGTGGTGATATTGCAGGAATGAAGGAACCAATAGCTTATACGGGAATTGAGGTGAACGAAATGGAGGTGAATAGTATATTACAAAACCTTAATGTGAATACATCTGTGGGATTGGATGGTATACCAGCTCGGGTCTTACGTGAAGCGGTTAAAGAATTGTCAGTGCCCTTGACCATTTTGCTTAATTTGAGTTTCGGGTCTGGGTTAGTCCCGAGGGGGTGGAAAGAGGGGAAAATAGTTCCATTGCATAAAGGAGGTTCCAAGACTGCTGTTTCAAATTACTGACCGATCAGCATGTCAGGAATCGTTGTCAAGGTCTTGGAGAAAATAGTCAAGAGCAAAATACAGGAATGGATACATGAAAATGGGATACTGTATGGAGGACAGCATGGTTTTGTGAAGGGTAAATCATGCCTCACTAACGTGCTTACGTTTTATAACACAGTGACGGCTGAACTGGATAAGGGTAATGGGCATACAGTGATTCTACTGGACCTTGCTAAGGCCTTTGACAGGATACCACATGGAATTCTAATCAGTAAACTGCAGCATATGGGGATGGATATAGGGTTGGTGAGATGGATAGGAGGATGGTTGATGGAGAAATATCAGACAGTAGTTTATTCAGGGGTAGAGTCCAAAAGTCCAAAAGTCACGACCTGTGACTAGTGGTGTGCCACAGGGTTCTGTTCTTGGACCACTGCTATTTAATTTGTTCATTAACGATATAGGTAAGGATCTGAGGAGAACTGTTCATTTGTTTGCTGATGATGCAAAGTTGGATAGAGCAATAGTGAATGCACATGATGTCAAAATTTGCAGGATGATTTGGATAGGTTGGAGGACTGGGCTAAGGAGAATGGATGGAAATTTAATGTGGCAAAGTGTAAGGTTATGCATTTTGGGATGAAAAGATTAGCAGCAGTATACGACATTGGTTGAACTGTACTCTAGGAGATTGACGAGGCCAGGGATTGGGGAGTGTTGGTGGATAGGGAATTGACGTTTAGGGGGGCACATTGCAAAAGTGGCTAAATCAGCTCATCAAATCACTTGGTTACCGAAGAATACTTTGACAAGAAGAGACAAGCAAGTTATTGCTTGTCTCTGCTTGTCAAGACAACAATAACCGTATCGAGCCTTGATAAGACCCCATCTTGACTATTGTGCCAGATCTGGGCGCCACGGTTTCTTCTTGATGGGGAGGAGGTGGAGGGGATCCAGAGGCAAGTGACCAAGATGATAGCAGGCCTACGGAATAAACCTTATGAGAACAGGTTGAAGATTTGTGGGTTGCAGAAATTGGTTGATAGGCGGAAAAGGGGTGATATAATTGAGACATTCAAATTACTGAAGGGTTTCTATAAGATTAATTCAGAAGATATTTTTGAGAACAGGATTGGAGGACTAGGGGCTATCCATGGAAACTAGGCAACAGTGTGGTTAGCAAGGGTGTTAGAATTAGGTTTTTTACTTGGAGAGAGTGGTGAATGAGTGGAATAAGTTGCCAGAGTCTGTTGTGGGTGCCATGACTGTGAATGAATTTAAGAGAAAGTATGATAGATACTGTGTGGATGTTGAGTAGTTGTTTAGGGCCTCCCTCGATGAGTCTGACTCCTTTGAGTTGCCTATAATAATAATAATAGTAATAGTAACTGCGCATGACTGAACTCGTTTCACTTCAATTCAACATTGATCTTGTAGCCAAAGTGTAACATAGTTAAGCAGCAGAATAAGCAAACCAAAAACAAGCAAATAAAATGAATCATATTTAATCGATCTGTTAACGATGAAGAAACGATCCTGGTTAGTAATACGACTCGATAGAGTAGCATTTCACTACCTATCCTAACCAACGAAAACGTTACTAAAATATCACTTACATAAATAAATAAACAAAAAAGATTGAAAAATTGTCAAGAGGAAAAACTCAAACTCGCACTTATATATAATATAAAATAAATACATAAATTATAAATAATTATAATAATTATAATATTGCAATATAATAATTATAATATTATAATTATAATTATATAATTATAGATAGAGCAAAACAGTATGGTAGCTAAACAAAAATCATGGGAAGGCTTGTAAATAGACAAAATTATAAATACCAGGAAGGAGGCAAAATGTTCTGTAGGCTATTGGAAAAAAAAACTTATGAAAAATGGAGGAAAGAGTGCTGTAAAAGGAATCGGATTGATAATGGTGACATGAAAACTGGTCATAAAGATATTATAGATGGCTGGCGTAAGAAGAATAGTAGAAAATATTGAAAAGGAATATAACAGGAACACATATAATTAATAAGGCAGAAAAAAAAAGCCATGAAAAACTTGAAATATGGAAAGACAGCGGGAATAGATGATAATCGACCAGAAATGCTCAAATACTAATAAATAAAAGTTGTACAGTTACTACACTGCATAATTGAAAAAGCCTTGCCAGAAGAGCATTCTAGAGTAGAGCACTGATAACACCCATCAGGAAAAGGAAAATAAAGTTGAATATAGAATTACAGATGAATTTCCATGCTAAGTATTCCATGTAAGATTTATGCAAGTGTACTTGAGAAGAGGCTACGAAAAATTGTGGAAGAAAATAGAAACTTGCAGAAGAACAAACTGGAGGTTCACGTCAAACTTGGACATATGACAAGGTGCAAGAGAAAAAAAAAAAACTCTTCAAAACACTACAGTGATATGGTGAAAATGAGACTTTACATAGAAAAATACATACTATATTTGAGTTGTAAGTACGCAGTTAGAATTAAAAAAAAGGTCCAAAGAAGATGGTTTGGAGTCGGTGAAAGAAATAACGAAATTTGAACATAAAATTGAATTTCTTAAGTTCTTTCATAAAAAGTAACCGATTCCAAAGAACTGAGCCTTTTATTTAAAAAACAAAACAAAAAGAATTATTGTTTGAATTTGTGTAAAAATAAAATACCTCACATGTTTTCTGTACAGTGTTTGATTATGCAAGGAAACCATGATATTTCTTCCAATCAATTTATAACATTTTATAATAGTAATTAGAGATAACAATATCTATAATTACTATTATCTGTAAATAGTAGCATATCTATTACTATTCATAATAGTTATCTATAATTATATCTTTTGCAAAACGGCTTTTCTACATACTGTTTTCAGTCAATCTGGATGGATATCCTAAAAATACAGATTTCTTTGTTTGCACTTTTCATGTGCCTTCTAGCACGAAGAAACAAGTTTCTTCTATTTCCATACATCTAAAAAGAGATGTTGAGCATGTCAACACTAAATAGTTATGTTTCAGGGTATTGTTCCTTTACCACACTGCATATGACACTTGAATACTAAAAATAAAGAAATAAATAAAAGAATAAAAGCGTAAACGAACGCTGTCTTTTTGCTTGTAAGAAACGTGACCAACAAGAAAACTGTCCTCTTACATTACATCCTCTCTCTCTCTCTCTCTCTCTCCCTACGAAAACCATAGGAAGGAGCCCATGAGCGTGCTGCATTACTGAAAAGGGAGTGAATACCCGACATTATCACTATCCTGCTGCGCTTTCCCAGTTTCCAGCGATATGACACCCTTGCGAATCAAAACAATACTTCCACGTTGTCATTGGTATGCTATCCCAGTCGGGCGATCTAATCTACCGATTTTGGAAAAGGGGAAGACAAGGAACAGCGGGAGTGAGAGAAGAGCCAAAGCTTTCAATGTGTAGTGTTATCTCTTTCACGTGCGCTTGTTACTAGCGTTTAGAGGCAGGCGTACAACGGAATAGCACCGAATGGTGTACATCATACTTGTAACTAATGAAAGCCCATTTTTACAATATGGTCATAATCTTTGACGTTTAGAGTATAGTATTCAAGATAAGCCATTGAACACTTAGCTGAAGTTATTACATTAATGCCGAGGCCCTTTTACAATCCTATGACACTTGCCTTTTGAAATATAGTCAATCAGTATGGCAGGTGAACGAGAAGCAATGTTGGAATGGGACTTCTACACAATATTAATAAATGAGATAATTACTTTAGCACTTTTTTTTAAACATGACGAACTAATGTCATAATAATTTCCGTGTATTTTACGATTTTATTAACGATTTTACGATTTTAATTTTAATTTTATAATTTTATAATTTTACGATTATATTAACTTTTTAGACCCCAAAGTCAAACTGTATTGCATACCCTTTTTAAGAGTCGCAAGCGTATGTTCGCTATTTTAATAATTGATCTCACAAGCGAACGGTAATCGCCTCTCGAGAAGATTTAAATGAACTTGCATGATCAATGAGCAAAATAAGCAATTTCAAGGAACTAAAATACTTGCTTATAACTGCTAATGAAATATCTGAAGCGAATGCCATCCACTGTTAGCATGTTTTGTATACGTGTGTCATTTTGAAAAAGGATTTTTCCTCCACATAATGGACAAATGAACATGAAAGCACACGTAATTATTATTATTATTATTATTATTATTATTATTATTATTATTATTATTATTTCGGGCAACTCCAGGAGTCCTTAGACTCATCGAGGGAGGCCCAAAACATCATGTCCACACAACTATGCGATTACATTCTCACAGTATCTATCATACCTTGCCTTGAACTCGTTCACTATCATAGCACCCACAACAGACTCTGGCAGCTTATTCCACTCATTTACCACTCTAAAAGTAAAGAACCCAGCTCTAACACCCCTGCTAACCACACTCTTGCCCAGCTTCCATAGGTGTCCCCTAGTTCTCCCGCCACCAGTCCTGATCTCAAAAATATCCTCTGAATTAATCCTATAGAATCCCTTTAGCAATTTGAATGTCTCAATCATATCTCCCTTCCTCCGCCTATCAACTAGTTTCTGCAACCCACCTTCAACCTGTTCTCATATGTTTCATTCCATAGACCTGTTATCATCTTAGTCACTCGCTCTCTGGATCCTCTCCACCTCCTCCCCATCAAGAAGGAACCGAGGTGACCAAATCTGGGCACAATAGTCGAGATGAGGTCTTATCAAGGCTCGGTACAGAGGTACAATAACTTGCTTGTCTCTGCTCGTTAAGGTATTTTTCAACAACCAAGTGAGTTGATGAGCTGATTTAGCTACTTTTGCAATGTGCCCCCTAAACTTCATCTCCCTATCCGCCAACACTCCCAAGTCCCTGGCCTCATCAATCTCTTGGAGTACAGTTCCACCAATGTGGTATGCTGCTGCTAATTTTTCACCCCCAAATGCATAACCTTACATTTTGTCACATTAAATTGACATCCATTCTCCTTAGCCCAGATCTCCAATCTATCTAAGTCATCCTGCAAGACTTTGACATCTTCTGCATTCACTATTGCCCTACCCAACTTTAAATCATCAGCGAACAAATGAATTGTTCCACTTAGATCTTTCCCTATATCGTTAATGAACAGATTAAACAGCAGTGGTCCAAGAACAGAACCCTGCGGAACACCACTAGTCACAGGCCGTCTTTTGGACTCTACTCCTGAATAAACTACTCTTTGATATCTCTCCATCAACCAATCACCTATCCATCTCACCAACCCTATATCCATTCCCATATGTTGTAGTTTACGGATTAGTATTCCATGTGGTATCCTGTCAAACGCCTTTGCCAGGTCCAGCAGTATCACTGTAAACCCATTTCCCTTATCCAGTTCCGCCGTCACCTTGTTATAAAACTTGAGCAAGTTACTGAAGCATGATCTACCCTTCACAAAGCCATGCTGTCCCTTGTACAGTATCTCGTTTTCATCAATCCATTCCTGTATTTTTCCCTTGACTACTTTCTCCAAGACCTTGACAACAACTCCTGATATGCTGATCGGTCGGTAATTTGCAACCGTAGTCTTGGATCCTCCTTTATGCAGTGAAACTATTTTCCCCTCTTTCCACACCTTCGGGACTACACCAGACCTGAGACTCAGATTAAACAACATGGTCAAGGGTACTGATAATTCTTTAGCCGCTTCACGCAAGACTCGTGCCGGTATACCATGCAATCCCACAGATGTGTTCACATTAAGGTTCTGTAATAGACTAGTCACCTCCACTTCATTCATCACTGTTCCCGTATAAACTAATGGTTCCTTCATTTTTTCAATGTCACCACCTGGATGATATGCTTTTCCAAAGTGCGCGCTCAGTAACTCCACTATATCGACTGATTCAGTGACCTCCTTACCATCGTCATTCCTTAAAATCATTTTGCCGTTTACAGTTTTTTTCTTGCTTGCAGCATATTGAAAGAACTGTTTGGGATTCTGTTTTGCTTGCATAGCTAGTTTCCTTTCATAATCCGCTTTTGCTTTTTTTACCACACTCGTTACCTTTCTGGCCTGCACTTTATACCGTTCGTGTGCCTGCAGGTCACCCCCTTTCTTTAAATTTCCTCCACAGTTGTTTCTTTTTTTGCAGCTCAAGCTTAATGGTGTTATTCATCCATTTAACCCCTACTTGTTTTACTATTCGGACCCTAGGTATACAATCAGCCATAATCTGCTGTAAATGCTCCTTGACCACTTCCCACTCTATCGACGTCCAGCCCTTGCAGTTGTACATGCCATGGCACTGATCCAAGAAATCTCCTAAGCTTGTCATACTTGCCAGCACGGTAATTCCACATATACCCTGTCTTAATCGAAAATTCCACACCTTTAGCCACCTCCCAGGTCAAGACCTTATGATTACTCTCACCAATAGGTGGCAACATGGTCATATTCATTACAGTCAAATTCTCAGATGCTATTACCAGGTCAAGCACACTCACATCCCTAGTATTTTCAATTACATGCTGTCTCAGATAGTTATCCCTTAATAACTGCATAAAATCCAATTCCTTCCTCCCATGTGTCCTCTCCTCCTTCCAATCAATGTTACCATAGTTGAAAATCCTCCATAATAATTACCCTCCTTCCACTCATTTCATCAATTTCCCTATGCATACTATCTCCACCATCTATTCCATCACCTGGTCTATAGCAGCACCCAACTGTATATTTTATTCTGCCAGTCTCAATCTCACACCAAATAGCCTCAAATGAGCTCCTTTCACTATCCTGCGATACAACTTCAATTCTCCTTGGCAGCAGTTCATCAGCTATCATCAATAATACCCCTCCCCCCATTTTATTCTCTCTGTCCCTCCTAAACACACTATAACCTACACATTCTATCCCACTAACTATATCATCTTCCGTCAGCCATGTTTCACTAATGCCAATAACCTGTGGCCAGGAAGAGCCAATCAAGGCCAAAAATTCTTCCTTCTTGTTCCTAATACTCCTGGCATTAGTATACATGAAATGCAGTGATCCCTTAGTCCCACCCCTATATTGATGCGTTATTCTAAATGACCCATTCCCATTTTTTGTCCTTAGTGCTGGCTCGGGTACATTATATACATTCTTACACTCAACTGTCTCACTGATGTCTGCATATCCATCCCCCCCCCCCTCCTTGGTAGTTCTAGTTTCCCTGGTTTTGCACATTTTGCACAATTTGAGAAAGTGTATATACACTCGCGTCCATGCCTTACTTTCTGTCGAGGTGATCCTAACGAAAAACAACCTTGTCTATTTTACTTTAGGCAGAATGCTATCAAAAACGAACAGCCATTGCAATGATATAATTATAAATGTATTAAATATGACTGTTTCGTATGAGTCTCTATATAAAACAGCAGAACGATTATCTAAACAGGAAAAAAAAAATTAAACTGAGAAATATATTTCAGCATAGAGGTGTTCAAATGTAGATTAAAAATACGTGCTTCCATTAAGTTCCTCTTATCCTAATTAAAAGGTATGTAAAAATTTACTTATCGCTATGTAGCCTTGTATTTGTTATAACGATGGTGCTTGACCCAAGCACCATCGTTATAAGCTTCTAACACTTTTATATTTTTCAGGATTTGTCAAGTGTTTCTTTTCGAGTAAAAATCGTAGAAAGGTAAAATTATTTCTAACCAAAAATAAATAACAATTAATTTCAGATATTGCATAATGTGTATCTGACGATATGTTCTCAGTGGTCTAGAAATAGTTATTATAATAAATGCAGTAGCCACTGGTCGCATTACGTGACTGTGTTTTTGTTATGTTTTCTACAATCTCACACCAATGCGAGACGCTAGACGATCTTCGTTCTTCTCGTGCAGACACACGCACTAAGGTAACGTACGAATTAATATTTGATGCAGTTATATAAAATTCAGGCGTGTGTTCTAAATCCGTGTACAGCAGAAGTAGTAACAAACGAAGAAAATCGATCCATGCCAGGTGGTAGATATACGTTTTTGTTGTGTTTTTTTCACCTCTCTCTCTCTCTCGTGTGTGTGTGTGTGTGTGTGTGTGTGTGTGTGTGTGTGTGTGTGTGTGTGTCTTTCTACCAAAGTGAGTCATCCTGAAAAGGAAGATCGAGGCCGATGAGTTTTGAGCAGGTGGTTTATTTACGGTACATTTATCAGGTTATTTTTAAATGCGTTGTGGGTGTGTATGCACGCGCTCACTACTGGGAAATATATTGCAAATTTTCCTTTTGTCTTTTATGCTATAAAAGTGATCGCATGCTTACCTGTGGCAATGTTTCTGTGTATGAATAATACAAAGTATGGCAATCCTAAGAATAGTTATTTGTACCTTATCTTAACTTCTTTGTGTGTTTGTAATCGTGATGAACAACCGAAACGAAATATGACTGGATTAATATCTTGAAGGAGTTTCAACGTATCAGAAAAGTCTGACATAGTTAATAATTATTAAAAGATGCCATTGTTTTCAGTCTTCTCTAAAAATTTTGGAAAATTTTCCAGTACGAAGAAATACTTAAAAAAAAAAAAAGAGAGAACACAAAGGTTGGTCTAAGAATTTTCTCGGCTTACGAAAATAAAAATCTAAGACTACAAGAAATATCGTTTTCCTACCAAAATAGCCTTCACAGTATTGGAAAAGTTATTTGTTAACGAAGACAAATCAGGTCAGAGCTACATTGATCGGTAGCATCCCATCCCATTCGATTCACACTACTTCGTTTCGTCTATTATCTATTTTATGTATATCCTGCTGATAAAATACCACTAAACTATAAACTAGAACTAAGTGAATTTAATTAAACTAGTAATGTAAAATAATTACCGTAATAAACTACTTCATCACTTACTCTACACGCAGAAGTTATATAATAGTGTCTACGATGGACTACATGGGAATCATTTGAGACAGTCTTTGCAATCCATCGATAGGTAAATTCATTTGCTGTGTTTGTATGTTTGTGGCTTTGGTTGTCGTCATACTCTTTAGTTCACTGCCATAAAAGTGGTTTCGCTCTGTTCGTTCTTAAAAATAGAGAATAAGTGTGATATAGGCGTGAAATTATGTCCTTCCCTCTTGATTGTGATATCCGACCCATAAAATATATAAGCCAAATGAAACCTCTTTAATACAGTTGGTAGTAATAGTGCTTTTTGGTTGGATTCAAATCTCGTAATAATAAATGAAACTTCCATAAAGCTATTTTTCAACTGAAAACTGAAGGTAGTAGATGGTCTCATATGGATTTTTTCCCCCAGAATCTTTCTTTGTCTCTTGCAAAGCAGACAACCAGCTTGAGAACGCACGTACTGATATACATAACAAACTATGGTGATAAGATGAATTGCCCTATCATTACCAAAGTGAATCTAACGAAACTCCAAACTTGGCCGTGAGAGGCCGTTGGATCTAATACATTAATGAAAGATGGGGGGGGGGGGGGAAATGTATACATGCTTAAAAACGTATGTAAAGAAATGGTGACACTGTAATTATATTATTGCAATAAAAACGTACAACGTGAATAAAAGGTTGGAATAACATGTTTTTTTTTTTTTTCTTTTTCACGAAAGTGCATCACTGACCTTATAGGCTAGGTTAGGTCATTGAAGTGCCTAAGTCCAATTAACTTTTTTTTTCCTTTAATGATTTAATAACTAGTGCTGCACTAATATCACTTATTGGATAATTTTCATGTTTGTGTTTGGGGGATTGCAGGAAAGATTTATATAATTGCTGTAAATGACTAGTTAGTTCATTGTGGATCGAATGTCCGAGAAGTGGCAAGAGCTTGAGATAAGAAAAATGCTTCTATTAATAGATTGTCGTTTTTGCGAGTACTGGATGTCAGTGAGAGGCGTAGCGTTGTGCGAAAGCTGTTCTATAAATTACATAAAATATCGATGAACATTATTCACATATTCTGCTGAGCTTGCAGGTACCAGGTAAGGAACACATGTTCTTATCTGACTAAGACAGAGCTCATGACAATCAGTATGGAGAAAAACACCATTTATTTGAGAAAAGATAAATATGCAAAGCCAGCACCGTAACACTTGCAAACAACTATTACAATATATATATATATATATATATATATATATATATATATATATATATATATATATATATATATATATATATATATATATATATTGACCCACTTACTTACCAAAGTGGTAAGTAAGTGGGTCAACGTTCACATCGTTTCGATCCTCTTTGGAGAATGACGATCGAAACGATGTGAACGTTGACCCACTTACTTACCACTTTGGTAAGTAAGTGGGTCAATATATATATATATATATATATATATATATATATTGTAATAGTTGTTTGCAAGTGTTACGGTGCTGGCTTTGCATATTTATCTTTTCTCAAATAAATGGTGTTTTTCTCCATACTGATTGTCATGAGCTCTGTCTTAGTCAGATAAGAACATGTGTTCCTTACCTGGTACCTGCAAGCTCAGCAGAATATGTGAATATGTTCATCGATATTTTATGTAATTTATAGAACAGCTGCGTATCTTTATGGTAACTTTCCTGCAGCTAGGTCTGAAGAAGAAAGGCGCATAGGTTTCATTCTATTCACCTAGAACTTTTTCAAGGCTTTTTTTCAGCCAATTTAAGGGTAAATCGATCTATACTTCGGACTTTTTTCCCTTCTGGAAAATCATCGAGATTTTACCCGTAACTCAACACAATCGACCGTAGAACTCACACTACTGTATAAAAATAAATACTACTAAGAAGCAGAAATATCGCTTTTCATTTACTATATCCTAAAAGAGCACAGTCCCAGAAATACTCTTTAAACTATATACAAAGGGTTTCCGAAAAGTAACGTAACACATATTTTTTTCTTCATAATGGTGAAAGGGAAAGAGATAAAACACGGTGGACAGAGAGCCGTTAAGAACGTACACAAAGACCGCCATTACGGTGTGGCGCTACTGTCGCCTCAGTTAATGGTTAATTCCAGTTGCAAGATAGCGACTACCGTGCGAATATGGTCCAAAACAGGTATCGGTGAAGTTATTCTTTTCATTTAAGCAAAAGGGGCTACACCAAATGACATCCACTGTGGACTGGTTGCTGTGTGTGTGTGTGTGTGTGTGTGTGTGTAACGAAAAGGTGATGCCAAAACGAAAAGATGATGCCAAAGAAGCAGGTGTGTTTTTGGTGCAATGAATTTAAACCGAGCCGTGTTGATCTTGAAGATCGACATCGTGCTGGCTGGCCTTTATAACAAAACAGAATACAATGCGTGCATTAAGGGCATTGTTCTTGAAGACCGGCGAGTGAAACTGTGAAATTGCACAAGTGGTGAACTTGAGTAAGTCCACTGTTTACGAAATTGTTCACGATATCCTTGGCTCCAGTTGTTAGGTGCCCCGACAGTTGTCAGAGGAACACAAGGCAACACGCATGAACTTGTGTCTGAAGAATCTGTTGGGACAAAGGCGAGGATTTTCTTGTTCGCCTAGTTACAGGAGACGAGGTTTTATTAATCCTGGAGAGCAAAAAGATTCCATGACCTGGAAACATCCATAATCTCCTGTACGCAAAAAATTCACAACTGTTCCCAGTGTTCTAAAAAAAAAGTCATGGCCACAGTGTTCTGGGATCTCCAAGGCATTCTGTTGGTTGACTTCTTGCCAAAGGGAAGGAACAATCAGAGCCTTACTCTGCAACGTTGGACCAACTGCAAGCGACCAGGACTCCTGACAAGCGGCGTGATTTTGGTGCACGATAACGCTAGTCCACACACTGCTCACACCACTCGTGAGTGGTTGCGCTGTAATCGTTTGGAAACTCCGCCACACACACTTCCCCCCCTACAGCTCAGACTTAACATCTTCAGACTTCCCTTCGGCCTCCTCAAGAAACACCTTATCGGAAGACATTTTGCTGTGGATATGGAAGTTCATCAGGCGGTGTGATGTTGGTTACTGGGTGTGGGCATGGACTTCTTCAGTACTGGCATGGAGACTTTGTGGAGATGTAATGCATGTTCAGTTATTTCTTGGCGTATAATTTCAACTTCCTAGTTTTAAATCTCCTCGAGAAAATAATGTGTTACCTTACTTTTCGGAAACACCTCGTATAAATCGGTAATGAAAAACAGAGACTGGAAGATTATACCTACTAAACTACTGAATAAAAAGACATAGAAGATTAATGTTCATTTATCAGTATTTTTTATAATTCTGCATGGAGATCATAGAGACATTCTTTCCTAAGGAAAGAATACTATTCAATGAATGCAAGAATACTAAGAACCGATCACCAACTTTTAATCGCAATCATTTATTATTATTCTGCAACTCCGTGAAACAGCAGTGTGGCTAAGTTACTAGAGTCCTTAACAAATTCGTAGCTACCTTTTTATTTTTTTTTTCAGTGTGAAAATTTCGATAATTAAAATATCCTGTCAGTGGTGTCCTACTAACACCAGCGCCCTTGAGAACATCCGCAATGCCATTGCGTTCCTACTTCTCCGCATGGAGTCCCAAAAATCATCTCAGGAGTTCTCTCCATAGATTCTATTCTATAACTACAAAACTTGCATTCCACCATTTAAATGCATTTTTATCTGTAGATTGCATCTCTTCACGAACCGTTTTGCTTGTTTTTCACAGAAAAATACAGAATTTCAAAGAACTTCCATCCCCATATAGGACTAGCCTGCGTTTAGTTGAAAAGTACTTATAAGGTTTTTTTCCCATGGTATCTCGACCTATTATTAAGATTAGTCGCCATATATCATAACTAATAATGAGCATGATATTTTGTGGTCGAAATGGACGTTGAGTTCAGTGAGAATCCAGGTGTAGATAAAATGAGAGTTGGAATAAACACATGAAAAATTTCACATATACAATATAAAAATGCTTCAGTTTTCAAATCGAAAATTAATGCGCCAATGCATGTTTTGTAGAACGTCGTACAAAAAAAAAAAAAAAAAAAAAAAAAAAACATGAAATTCCAGCCGTGCGGAGACCAGCAACTCAGGTTATATTACATTTATCGCATGTTATGCTGAAAATATCGCATTGTGCAGACACAAAATACCAATATTGGGCTTATATAAAGCGATTTAAGTGTTTGTAGGTAGGTGATTTTGAGGAAGGAAATTTGGTTTGACATCCGAATTTAAAATAAAAAAAAAAATCAACGAATATAATCGAAAACATATACAAGATGTTGATAGAGTTATTTTAATTCCTTCAGATGGCGCCCCTAGTAATACTTAGAGTAAGGCTAGTTTCATTGTTGGACTGGTAGTCAGAGCGGTGTCTGAAAACCCCCATAAATTTCAATACCGCTAATATGAAATTCCGTTATGTCATATTCCGAGATAGAGTGCTGCCACTAAATGAAGATGGTGGCTGGATATTTATCCAAAAAAAAAAAAAAAGTGGAAGGGCGGTCAATGACGCTTTTTTTCAATAAGGTTATGTGAAGCAACAGGAGGCGGTATATTACTTTTTTTTTTCCGACCCAGTTCATTGACTTCCAAGATTGCAAAAAGCCAAATGCATTTCTCTATGACATGTTTCGAAGCATCAAAAATAAATTGTTAATAGCACAAGTGTTACATATGAATCGCATTCTAACTATAAGTGAAGTATCTGCACGAAATGCTTGTACAACTAAATAACCTTTAATGGGTAGGATTTATATAAAAATGGTAGAAACAAATCATTCTGATCATCGGGTTCTGTCTTTTGTAAGTGAACCTTGAAGTTGTTTTCTATTTAAAGCTATAAGGGCGTTTATTATTTGAAAGCAAAATGCGGCACTTATCTTATCCTAATTTACCACCTCACGCGTAGACCTACACTTTTTACTGTGTAGGCATTCGGAACCGAAATCCTAAGGAATAGGTTGGTTACTCCTTATTCATGGAGTTATCCTATGTCTGTAGAAGCGTGTGTTCACGAGGCCAGTTTACCTGTTCTGGGGGTTGAAAAACCCGAGTTTCTGGGTGAAAAAAAACCCTACCTCCGTATGAGACCGGCTAACTCACCTTTAGTCGAAAGAGACCAAGATAAAGGTTCCTCACTTCACTGACGGGAATCGAACCCAGGTCATTCCGACCAAAGGGCTTCGTCTATACTGACTGAGAGGCTCAGCGTCACTTATAACTTTAAAATAATTTATTATACTGGAAAACGACTTCGGATATTTGATCTCTGAATGCCAATTAACGATTTCAGAATTGCAATAGTTTCACTGAAAAAAAAAAAAAGTAATCGAATTTTGAAATCCAAAACATTACCATATAAATTACCAAATGATTTAAATAATTGTTAGAGATAAATATTTGTTTGTTAAAATATTTCGAATATTCATTTGTTTGTTACTCAATTACTTTGGACTTCTTAATACAAAATAATCACAAAGAAGTAAATTTGCCTCGACTGTGGATGGCCCAAATACAATTGAAAAACTCAGCACGTGTTTAGTACTGAGGGGAAAAAAACGAGAACCGCTAATTTAATAGCAGTTCATTTCTACTCCTTTCGCGAACGACAGCAGGAATTAATTGCTCCTCTAGAATGTCTTTCTTCGTCGTTAAATTCCTTCGTAGATTTGGCAAATCGCTGGTAATATTATTTGTAAAGATTGCCCCAACAATGACGGTCAGAGGATTTCTTGGATTTTTTTTTTTTTACTCCATTCAGGACTCCAATATTCTTGCTCTTTCCAATTTCTTCATTCTCTATTAGATGCGAAGCTAAATAGTCTTCCTTATGTAAATCTTCTCTGGGAGAGATGTATACAGACTTAAAAAATAAATAAATAAATAAATAAATGAAATAAACAGGACGGCATCCATTAAACCTAAACTAATAGAGAGTGTGCCGTCTATACCTAAACCAATTATTGATTTTGGTCTCTGGGCTGATAAATCTTTACTGCATTCATTAGCGTGACCATTTTTCAAATTCCTTAATACAATCAATTTCCCAGGAATAAAAACAAATGAACAACCAAGTCTGAAACAGTAAGAAAAAGAAAAAAATCATTGTGTTCAATCAATCCTTCACTTTATCTAACCATTTAAATTTGCTTTTTTTTTTTAAACGCAAACGCATGCGATAAAAAATATAAAGCAGGACTCATCAATGCAGAAGTTTAAGAGAAAGTCCACTTTCTTCCAAGTTCTGTAATTGTCATATTTATGATCAGATTAAATAGTGGGGTAATTAAAAGTTGTACTCATACTGACCAATGCCGATCCTCTTCAATTCCCTGCGCATAGTTCGGGGGGAGGGGGAGGGGGGGATATGGGTCGGAACACTCTTCGTTAAATACCTCGGTGAATTGCTGCTCAAAGGAAGTTCTGTTTGTCCATACAAGCCTTCTCAGACAGTTTATCAGGAACGGTGATCTCGTTCCTGATAGACTGTCTTAGGACCAGTGTTACACCTCTTAGACAAGCAATGTGGATTATTTTCCCACTCCTTAAACACCCGGGATACCTCACCTTTTGAGAAACCAGTCAAGTGTGCTGTTTTCAAAATCGTGGCTCCAGCCAGAGGGGCATCCACAATAAGCCACAATAAAGGTTTCTAATTCGGTGGCCGGTATTTGTAACATCAAATGATAAATAAATAGCACATACATATTCGAAACGTCTCGTTTACGCTAAAAATTAGCTGTAAAGCTAAAAGTTAGCTTTATAGCTAAAAAAAAAAAAGTTAGCTGCAAGACGTTGAGTTTTTCTATTAGAATACGCTAATAGATAAAGTCAATGTCTTGGAGCTAACTTTATTTGGAAAATTGTTTTTAAAAAATTTTTTAAAAAAACAAAATCGATTAGGCCTATAAAACAAGATTCCAGCATGACTATTCAACTTAACTTTGCTTAATTTTCTGAACAAAAAATTGAAAACATGACTGAAAACGGTTCCATTATGATTTTGTTCATTTAAATTAGGCCTACTGTACACAGAGTAACAGAATAGTTGAATTCAGTGACAGAACGAATGCTTAATGGTGGCCTATTCAGTGTTTTATTATTATTATCATTATTATTATTATTACTTAAAAATATAAAATATATTCGATAATTTATACGATGAGTGCTTAAAGTCCAAACTATGGAAAGAAAACAACCTTTTGCTCGAAAAGAAAAAAAAAAAGTGTTATATCATCAACACCCAATGCAAAGGATGGATTTAAACAAAACAGAGCAAAGCAATTTTCTTTTTCTGGTTCAACTGGAAGTGGTGTGATCATTTTCCATAAGACTAAAATTCATCATTCGTTTCAGCATTGTTCGTTGTTTGGCTTTTGGTAACTTAATCTTACGTTTATTAATCAAAGATAGGTGGTCTTCATAGCAGTTAGTGGTGAAAAAATATGTAAAATAGCGAACTTTAAAAAGACAGAGGTGTCAGTCAGTTAACAGCCATGATATCAATTAATGATCATAGAAAACTATAATCACGAAATCAATAGCAGAAAGCTGTCTGTGTTCAAATGATGTTCACCGAGTAACGCAGCAACTACATTTCTTTTCTTCGAATTTTCTGAACTACGGAATGACAACAGTGTCTTCACTCAAATTTATTCTTAAATTCTCAAACCACACGTAAAAAATTGGATTATAGATTTTATAAGCGATTACCACATTAGATAAATTATTAACAATAATAATAAGCGCCTCCGTAGCGCAATCTTTATTCGACGGGAGGAATCTTTATCTGGACGATTTTCAATCGGAGGTGAGTTAGCCGATCTCATACGAAGGTAGCAGGGTTTTTCTCCCGGAAACTCGGGTTTTTCATCCCGCATACAGACAAATCGGCCCTTCAGAACACACACGCAATTTACAGACAAAAAATGCTAGTTGTGATGGTGGAGGTGGGCGGTAGATAGCGTTGATGGAGATGATTCGTAGTAGAGGTTCGGTGTAGTGGTTGAGACAGTTGTGATAGTGGGTGTCTGCCGCGATGAGTCTTCGGACTCCTTGGAGGGGTCAGGAATGATAATAACAATGAAACACCAGATAAAAATGATTGGATACTTTGGAATTGCGAAAGCAACAAAGGCTATTAAGGCCGTTGTATCATGGTTGTTATTGGCGTGTTCTTCTTCCTTGATTTATCTGTGTGGTACAAAACAAACAGATAAAAATGAAAAGCGATTATAAATTCAAATAAGAGTTTTTTACAAATGTTAAACGAAAGGGTCGGTATTATTCTGAATGCATTTTGCACTTAAATATAAAATACAATATTAATTGCGCAAAGAAGTGAACTGGAACCGGATTTTACGAAAAAATGTTAACTGCTAATCTTCCTTCCCTCCTTCCGAAAAAACAAGATAAACCCCTACACAGTCATGAAGGAAGGTTGCAGCTACTTACCCAAAATTATAGTTTTATTTATAAAGCAACGCAATCATAGAAAATTATTATATCATCATCATCTTCGATACCTCTGTGTGTTCTTATAATTCATCGCGAAGAGTTGCCTAAACGTTTGATAGAACATTTACAACTTTAGATAAAACCAGCTTTATCTGATTTTATGTGTGGGGAAGTTTAAATGAAATATTCAGATATTAGGGTTAAAAGGCTAAAGAATTTGTCATTGTTAGTGGAAAGATTAGACAGACAGAGACATCTCTGGTCTGTCTCTCTCTGTCAGCCTTAGTCTTTCCACAATGACAAATTCTTTAGCCTTTTAACCAATTTCCGACCAATTTTGATGTAACGCTTCGTAACTAGCATTCCACAACTTCCGACATATTTTTCTACTGAGATAATGGGTGAAGTGCTGCAAACGTTATTCCGTTTCCGATTTTCAATGATTTTGTTTATTTTAGTTTATTTTATTATTACTATTATTTTATTATTTCTTTATATGTTCCTTTCTTCTCTGTTCGTTGGCTTGAATTTCGCTAATATTTTGATCCTCTTTCAGTGTCCAAATGACTGCAATAAACTGATCTTTGGGATCATTTGCATGAAAATCACAAGACCAAAAGCCATGAGAGCTTCAATAAAATCAAAGTGGTGGCTGGAAGAATCGTCAACGAAAAAAAACCCTAAAAGGTAGCATATGCTTCACACGGTAGAATCAGATTTTTCTCTCTCTCTCGCTCGCTCTTAGAAATAAATTAATACATCCTCCAACACTCAAAAGAGAGTATGCGAAGCAACTTTAGCCCAAACTTTCAGATCTACGCGCAACCAATTTCTACCATTAACCGTAATTATACACAGGCGCACGAGGCTCCAGCTGGGGAACCCGAAAATTTAGGACCAATTTAAGGGTCTCAGTCAATGAGGGAGGGTCCCCGAAGCACTCTAGCGTCTCGGGCTCCCCCCGCCACGGGAAAACTGCCAGTACGGCTCTTCCTTTAACCGTTCTGAGAGCTGGTACAGGGCTATCAATGATTTCTTGGAAATCTTGGAAGGAGATTAGATACATAACTTCAGCCATCTCGTGATCCCACCCAAGCTCTAACACTATTTACTAGTTCAAAGTATATATTATTGTTTGAACTAGCGCAAACTCTACAATAGACATCTCTCAAAAGCCAATTCGCAATATGCTTTTTTAAATTAGATAGTCGGATTCCCCTGGTCCGTGCCAGTTCTGAGTCGGCTGTTAGTTGCCGGCCGAAATGGTCGCGCCAGACGGGTCATCCGGCACGCCGCGCAGCTGAGGCATTCCACGACGGCGGTCCCGGCTCAACTGTTCCATCACTGGACAGTTTCGTCCAGTACCGTTGCAGTGCCATACCCGCTTCGTACCCCAGCCCGACCGGCCCAGTCCTCAGAGCCAATCCTTGTCCCGAGGTTACGGATCCGTCTTGCCGACTTCCCTTACCTACATTATTCTATCGACTAGAGGCTGTTCACCTTGGCGACCTGCTGCGGATATGGGTACGGTCCGGCACAAAAAGCACACACTCTCTCTCTCTCTCTCCCCTCGGATTTCTGAAGCTAGAATCGAACTAAACACGAACTTCTTTCTTTCCTGAGAATGAAAATAGCAATTCTGATTACTATACTGTAACAGATGAGCGATGATAGTGAGAATATAAAAGCAAAGCTAACGCGACTGCGTTAGATGACAGCTCATCTCTATATAGAAATTGAAATTTAATCACAGTTTAAGACATATTATGAAATGAAAATAAGAATAAAAATGAAATATTGTTGTTATTTAACACATTCTTTAATAAGTAAAATACGAATATATTAATTTGATGACATCGCAAGTGAGGCAACTGAAAAATTACCTAGACATCATAAAATGTGTAGGTTATGTTTGCCATCTGAATGTGTTCTGGGCTAGTTGCTCCTTATTGTTTCTTATGAGGAAGAAAAAGAACGAAGTGATGAAATTTCGTTTAAAAAATACCTGGATAAAAAATTTCCTACATTACTGAGCACATACATGATATATAGCACATATATCATGTATGTGCTATAGATTTTGCAACTCATCCTGTGCGAGTATAAGTTGCAAAATACAATAAAATACACATAATTCCCTTTTGTAGTTGTGGCGGGAATGTAAAGGTGATGATGGTTAGTTTCCTTTCGTCCATAGGGAGGGTAGAGGAAGCTATGCTACCATACTAGGGAAGTGACTATGAGCAAGGTGGTTTCCCGTTGCCATCCTAGCCGTAAGATATCCTATGGCTGTATCCCGTGTGTTCACGGATCTGGTTTGCCTGTTTGTGGGATGAAAACCCCCAGGATAAACTGGGAAAAAACCCTATTGTCCACGCCCAAGATCGGCTAACTTTACTATAGCTGAGGAAGATCCTTCAGCTCCTCACGTCGCGAATCGAACCTAGGACATTCCTTCCCCATGTATGTGGTTGCGAAGCGCTCAGCCACTAGGCTAACTGCGCGGACAATGTAAAGGTCATTATCATTATCATCATCATCAAATTCCTGCCATGTACCCTCAAGGGGTGTACAGGATATGAAAAAATTACATCATTACTAAATTCCTGTCTACAATTTTCCTCCAAATCAGTCTGTTACTTGGCAAGACTCCAACATTATCAGATCTTATATTTCTATCGTCTAAGGCACTTTGTACCGTATCAATCCACCTATATCTTGGTCTTCCTCTGGGTCGTTTTTCTGCCAACCTGGCAGAGAACACTTGTTTTGCTAATCTTTCCTCTCCCATTCTATTTAAGTGACCATACCACCTGAGATTAGCTCTGCTAATGCATTCCTGGATGCTGACAATATCAAGTTCTTTCCTAATATCCTCGTTTTTAATATGATATTGCCATTGATGCCATCTGTTCACGCCTCTAATCTTTCTCAGGACTCTCATATCTGCGGTCTCGAGTCTTTAATCAAGTGTTTTACTTCTGACCCAGCTCTCAGATCCATAAGTTAAAACTGGTTTGAACACTGTCCTGTATACAGCTAATTTAGTGTTCCGACTAATTTCTCTCTTATTCCATATGAATTTATTCAATTGACTTCCCACCATTCCAGCTTTGCTGATTCTGTTGTCTATTTCTATATTTATTTTACCATCTTCAGTAAAAATCGTGCCTAAGTAGCTGAAATGTTTTACTTGTTCCACAGGTTCTCCATTCACAACACAGTTGACATTTTCAATGATTCTGCCTATTTTCATTGTCTTTGTCTTTTTATTGCTGACCTTCATACCATATCTATTACAAAAGCAGTTGAATTTAGTCAGAGAATCTTGCAGACTTGTAACGGATTTATTTAGAAGTATAACATCATCCGCATAAAGCAAAGAGCTAACATTAACATCTCCAATTTTGATATCATGTTTAATACCACTTTCCTTCATAATGTGATCCATATAGATAATGAATAACAGAGGGGATAATGTACATCCTTGTCTCACACCAGATTTAACATTAAACCATCTTCCTATACTTCCTTCAATTCTAACTGCTAACTTACAACTCAAATAAAGACTAAGTATTGCTTGATATAATGCCCCATTAACACCATATAACTGCAGCGTATTGAATAGCTTCTCTCTTGGCACCTTGTCATATGCCTTTTCCAAATCGACAAAACTTAAATACAGATCTTTGTTATATTCCCATGCTTTCTCGACTATTTGTCGTAAAGTGAAGATCTGATCCTGACAGCCTCTATTTGGCCTGAATCCAGCTTGTTCTTCACCAAGCTTTTCTTCCACAATTCTTCTCAACCGTTTCTCAAGTATACTTGCATAGATCTTGCCAGGAACACTCAGTAGGGAAATACCTCTGTAATTCTCACATTTAGTTTTATTTCCCTTTTTATATATATGGGTACTATGAGAGCTCTACTCCAATCATCGGGAATTCGTCCCTCTGTCCAGGCTTTCTGAACTATGCAGTGCAGCCACTGTAAGACTTTTATACCACCATACTTCAGCATTTCTGGTCGAATATCATCTACTCCTGCTGCCTTTCCACATTTCAAGCCTTTGATGGCTTTTTCTACTTCAAGTATGGATATGTATTCCTGACTGCCTGGTCAGTGTTTTTATCAGTGTGCTGTCATCACTGCTTGTTTCATTTAGCAGTTTTTCAAATTAATTACTCCATACTTCAAGGATATCTTTTTCTACCGTTTTCATGTCACCTTTATCATCTCTAACTCCTTTTACAGCACACTTTCCTCCATTCCTAAGCTTCTTCAACAACCTCCAGAATATTTTGCCACCTTCTTGATATTTATTTTCTATATTCTTGCCAAAGTCCTCCCATGACTTTTGTTTAGCTAGTTTTACACACTGTTTAGCTTTCTTACATTTGTCTCTGTATTCTGTAAGAGTAAAAGCTGACTTATTTACCATTAACTTTTGATATGCTTTCTTCTTTTCCTTCACTGTCTCTTTAACTTCCTGTGTCCACCAGGGAGTTCTGATTTTTTTATCCTTACAGACAACCTTACCACATGCCTCTCTGGCAGAATCAATCAATGTTTTCTTCAGAGTTTGCCACTGAACCTCCAAAGTTAGATTCCTGTTCTCAAACTCTTTCATTTTCTTTTCAATAATCTTTCTGTATTTTAGTCTACAGATCACATCTGAGCGATTCGCTTTAAAACTTTCTTACATGTTATTCTTTTCAATATGAAATTCAATTTTATCCTGCTCAAGACTAAATAGTGATCACTTCCAATTTCAAATCTTCTGTACACTCTGGTGTCCTGCACCAGGGAGAAAACATCACTATCAACAATAACATAGTCAATGAGACTTTTCTTATTCCTTGCCTCTTCACTCCATGTGAATTTGTGCACATTTTTATGTTGGAACATGGTGTTAGTAATAACCAGTCCATGTCCTGAGCAGAAATCCAACAGATATTTGCCATTATTATTAGCTTTGCTCTTTTCTCCAAATTTTCCCAAAATAATTTTGTATGTCTCACAATCATTTCCTACTCTGCTATTTAGATCCCCAACAAGGACCAACTTTTCCTTTTTCATTGTGTCAGTTGCTTTTTCTAAAGCGTCAAAAAATTCCTCCACTTCTACGTTAGTAGAACCTTCTGTGGGACCATAGGCACAAATAAGTCTCATTGTCCAGTTCCCCGTTCTCATATTTGCCCACATTACTCTACTTGAGACTGACTGCCATTCAAGAAGATTAGCCTCGTGTTTTGTGTTCAATACTATGGCTACTCCTTCTTTTCCTTGATTGTCATTGCCTGAATATAACATTTTGTATTCATTGCTCAGAAAGATCTCACCAGTTTTGGTCTTTTTTTGTTTCAGTCACCCCTATTATGTCGATCTGGTACTTATCTAATTCCTCAGCTAGCTCCATTTCTTTGCCATTCAGGCTTCTTATGTTGATAGTACCGATCTTTAACTCTGGTGATGTTGAGTTGAGGTTTGTTTTCAGATTTGTTCCAGTAGCTGACTTTTCGCTGTTCGCCCTGGTTCCCTGGCGAAAACAACGGGGGCCTTGTTTAACCGGGCGACGCCCCAGCCGGCATGAAATTTTGTCATGTTGTACCATCATTTTTTATTTTGGTTTAACCAATAAGAATACAATTTGGTCGGCTAAATCCCAAATTGCCAGCCTATCCTCGTTCGTTCAGTATCAAAGTAGATACCCAACAGGGTGCACCACGAGAAGGTGAGGATTGGACATTAAGTCAGAAGCCCTGGTCGGTTCTCCGCATTCCTTTAAAGGCTATGTGGAGGTCTCCTCTCAGTTATACAGCTTTGATCCTTAAGCACCCCCAATGTAAAGGTAGTTTTTGAAAATGAATAGAAATATGATTTGGACACGTCTAAACCTGTCTTTCATCATGGATTGCAACACACTAATTCAGCTCGTCAGTTTTCACTTGCGCTTAGACATCTTTGAAACTCTTTATTAAATTTATTATTGTGTTACATTTAAGGGTTAGAAACTAAACAGGTACGCCCAGCTTTTGTTATATGTGTGTATGGGGTGGGTGGGGAGGGAAAGTCCTGTTACAGTTATTTACACACCAGAGCATCATTCGCAAGTTAAGAACTGCATAATTAGTTAACGCTAATTTGACTCAATGTATTCAAATAAAAAATCGATCTGTGAATTCTAGAGATGCCCATGATTTGGAGAGAACCAGATCATGTAACAGGTCAAAACTTTTATATTTAATTGATGTATCTGGATTTTCTATGAAAAATAAACATTTGGCATCTCACCCAAAGTTGGAATCGGTCATTAGACCAGTACTCCACTGTTTTAATCTTCCTGCGCTGCTCCATCATCACAATATATTGTGGTACTGACAGGTGTAGATACAGAGTTATCATCATCAGTTGCTAGTTGGAAATTTTTAGCAAATCTCATCTGACTGAACAGTAAAGGAATTCAACGATCTTGTTACTGATACGAATTTATATAAACAACATTCTGAACTTCTCGAATCTGATCTTAAACATTGGAACTTATTAGTTCTAATAAAAAAAAAAATTAGTGTTTAGAAATACTAAAAATGATGGCCTTATATTTTGGGACGTAAAGAATGTAATGTTTTACCACGTAATATTCTTTTTTTAAACAAATGGAGGAGTTTACTAATGAATCGAAAGATTGGCCCTTTTTTGTTTGTGGACTGTTCAATAACAAGAATTTCACAACTGTCGCACACAAAATAAATATAAAGAACGTTTGAAAAATATGCGCAAGTTGATTGGACGCGATAAGTTTCAAGGACTACTGTTGGAATATTGGTGGTGATTTAAAGGGAGTTGTGCAATGTTGGTGGGTAAGCCGGGGGGGGTTAAAAAACATTGCTGCTTTTTGCACTTATGGAACATTAGGGAAACGAGGTAATATTACAGGAGAAATTATGGCTTTCCTGAAAATATTTTACCAAGATAGAACATAAAACTCAAGTGGCTCCTTAAAAACATGAGATTTTAGTAGGAGGAAACCCTATCACCCCAGTATGATGCCGAATAAGTCACCTCTATCTGAATAGCCCTTATAAAACGTCTTCATCTACTAGAACTGATTACCCCCCCTCCACTAAAGAAGGATCTATATGTCAGCGTACAAGGCGACTGGGCGTTTGAAACAATCCAAAATCTCACTTCAAAATGTTTATTTTGTGCTACGCTAGCCATATAAGACGACCAGAAATTTGACACTTACTGCTGACAGCTTCTTACAGGTTACTTTTTCTTTAATATAATGTAGGTATGGCAATCACTTCAGATATTTTCTTTGCTGTAGTTTATGAACGGATGTAGTCACGTATGAGATGACTGGTAAAATTCTTTGTTACGTTTATACCGGTCTTTGGTTTCGTATATTGTAATTCATGTGATCACTAGTGAGGTTTTATTAGGGAGGGAAAAAAAATAACCTGCATGCTTGCCCTGCTGAATGCATTTATTAAATACACATATTTATATATAAAATATATTAAGGATGCTAATGCCAAAAGCTTACTAGAACACAGTACATGCATCGGAACGTAACTCCGCTACATAGTACGTTACTGCAAGCAGTGGCGCACTCAGGATTTAATCTTGGAGGAGGCCTGAGCACTCAAGATTTAATCTGGGGGGCGGGCGAGTTGAGTAGACGATTTACGAATACACACTACGCATTGCATACGACCTATGACTCAGCATTTGCAGTGATCGCCAATACATGACAAATAGTATAGAAATAGAAGACACAACATAAATTTAAAAAAAAATAAATTTTAATTAGGAAAAGATTTTTGGAAATTTTTCTAGTGTTTATTTACTTTTTCTTTTCTTTTTTTTTTTTTGGTGGGGGGTCAGGGCCTCTTGGCCCCCTCCCTGGGTGCGCCACTGACTTCAAGAGAGCTAGATGATCGCTTGACAATTTTTTCAATCGCCGAATTCATAGGTCCAGATTTTATACTCGGAGTATATGACAATCCCTGGTTTCAGCATTTTTTTTTAAACTTCAAATATTTCGCGATCATTTTTGGCACTTTTTTTGTTAAATTAAATTAATTAGAAAAAAATAAAAACAATATAGTTGTTAATTGAGCTATTGTTCAAATAACATATACATGTCAAAAGTAATAATATTATATTGCAATAAATATCACACGCACAATATGTGGCCTGGAACTTTTAACAATAAACGTCTTAAGCAATTTCTATCAGCTGAAGGCTTCCAAGCGAAATTATATCGATTACTTTATTATTTAAACTATAAATTTTACGCATTTTTTTTATTTTTGACGATAATCATATTACGCGAAAACTTTATCTAGCAATATTAAATCAGAGTGTAGTGGATGAATTTTCTCCTCTTCTCTGAGCTAATAATTTACTTCTAATGATTAACACGATCCATCAGAATAAGTTCACTTTCCCCACTCCAGCTTAGGATGTTTAAAATACAAAAAAACAAACTTCCCTCTAATGTTTATTATTTTGCTTTAGCGAGACAGGTTCACATTTATTTATTATTATTTGGCGAGTATCCAACGTAGCCCGCTAGATGGCAGTGCACTATACACAACTGCAACTTATTCGTCAACAGCAGACGATAAATGAACTTCGCCAGAATGCAATTGCCAAAGCATCGACAGTCTTTTACTGTATATAAATAATAAACACTTTACAAACTTTATATTGCTCTCTTCCTGTAAGCAAGTCTAGGGAAGGGGGATGTTGTAATCATTAAATGAAATTAATCCTTGGAAACTGTAACAAACTGGTGATAATCGTAATGCAGGATATCCTCAAAACTTCCTGAACACAATAGAATGACGTCATCATCACTTTCGCAAGGAAAATAAGCGTTCAACTTCACCATAGCAACTGGGAATCCCCAGAGCCAACGTGCGTCAACAGGCATTTCTGATTAGCCAAAACCCACGAGTTAGTTATCTGTCTTATTATCCCCGTTTACCGCATCGATGACATAGCAGTGTTTATGGCGATACTTATCATAGCTATTATAGGACAGTCATTACAACTCTTTGTAGCAAAAGCACTGGACATTACTAAATGACAAAAACATGCGCAACCATTAACTAAACAGGATTATGATGATAATCACGCAGAGTTGTTTCTTACTTTTAAACTTGTATTCATTGAATCATGAAAGTAAACAACCAGAAAAAGATATTTCTACATCTATAAGAAGTCAAAGAAAAATCAAAGATTTGTCTTTGATTTCTTAACCATAACTTTTTTTGGCCTTTCTTTGACCATAACTTTTTGGGGTACTTCTCATGCGACTCTTGCCATTTTTATTTCTTCTTTTGTAAGATAATATTTTCTAAGTTTTATTTGGCTGAGTTTATATCATCATCATGCTCATCATTATTTTAAAACTATCTTCTAAAAGTCTTTTTCACATTCTAATTATTTCTTTATTTCGTGTTTTTATAATCCTTGCCTTTTTTTTTTTCATCAAAATTGGTTTTCTAGATGGCCTAACTTCTTTTCTATTATCCATACTGTCAGATCATTTTTCTGGTAGGCATCACACCAACATCTGCCTTTAGTATACCTGTTTCTTCGTGGTTTTCACACGCTACCACTACTCGATTTTTCACAACTTGGTTTTGTTTTGTATTATACTTTATATTTGCATTTTAGTTCATTTTAATAGTCCGCGCGCTTACCGATTGGCTATGCGCTTCGCAGCCATATGCCTGGGAACGGAGTGTTATGGGCTCGATTCCCGTCGTTGCTGACATGAGGAGCTTAAGGATCTTTCTCAGAGATAGCCAATTTAGCCGGTCTTGGGCGTGGAAGGCAGGGCTTTTCTCCCAGTTTTCTAAGTTTTTCTAAAGTTTTTTCTGAAAAAAAATCCAGTTTATCTGGGGGGGTCCACCGACAGCAGGCAAACCGTCCCCGTGAACACACGCAGCTACAACCATAAGAAATACAGCATAGGGCTAGCCACCTTATCCTCGGGAGGGGTACGACTTAGAAGGGTTAAAGATAGCTCTGTAACAGGCAGTAGGCCTGATACATAGTTACGTAGTAGGGAGAAGAAGAAGCTTATTTTAATTCTCCCTTAATTCTAAAATGTCTGTATTATTCAAACCCTGTTATTTTCTCGCTAATAAAACATTCGTACCTTGAGAAAACGCTCGATTATGACTAAAATGTTCCCATACACGAACTTTTTCATCAACATCCTATCAGAGCGAACTTGGTAATGGATGACAACAACAAATCAAATAACTTCTTAAACATTGTGTGTGAGAAAAAAAAAAAAAAAGCAAAAAATAGTAAAACTATCTGAAAAATACAATGAAAAAGATGTGTGAGAAGAAAATTTAGTTCGAGACTTGGAAGTTATTTTTCCGAAAAAAAAAAAAAAAATTCTAATAGAGAGGTAAATAAATTTGTACATTTATTTCGTTCTCTATTGGATGTGCATGCGTGATAAAATCTTATTCTTATACAGCAAGAGTAAATACCAAATCTCTCATGGTTTTACATCATATTTTTATTGATATTCCTTTCCTTTTTCCACAAACAGCACACTCCCGCGTTTAACAAACACTCGGTTTTGAATATAT
Organism: Typopeltis vanoorti; assembly: GCF_054136105.1. NCBI lineage: Eukaryota > Metazoa > Arthropoda > Arachnida > Uropygi > Thelyphonidae > Typopeltis > Typopeltis vanoorti. The sequence goes on from NC_143552.1 coordinate 94,960,787, forward strand.
ATCCTCAAATGTCTTCCAGACGTCTTATGGAGTGTGCTTGTGATATTCACGTAATGCAAATAAGATAAAGGAAGTAAAAGTGATGATGAATGGCTCGAGAAAGAGTGGAAGAAGACTTCTTATTGGACGACATGTGCGGTACTGGTGCACTATTTTAGCAAGGTGCTGTACGTCTCATAGCAACACAGATTAGAAACTTTAAAAAACTGTAACAACAGAAAAGTATACACAGTCAGCAGACCTAATTAAGTAACATAAAAGCGAAGTAAAAATCAAAGAATTGCAGTTCTCCAAAGTAAATGAAGTCCTGGTGCTGTTAAACTAAGTTCGTTATTTTCACTGGCTTATTAATCCTCTTTACTTCTTCTAAAAAATTAATTTATTTCAAGTTGGTACTCGACTGAACTGCTTTAAGTCGTTGCCTTAACCAGCTTTAAAGTAGCATTAACATCTCCCCTCCCCCCTCTTAACCACACCAATACACATGCACTTCCCCGCCACGAAAAGGACGTTGGCTTTCAGAATTGAAAGATTTTAATTGTGTTTTTCTTTTGTGTTTTAGTTCCAAAACATCTAAAGTTCAACGTATACGAGCGCTAATTAATGCACTTGGGTAGGTGTGTATGTGTGGAGGGAGGGGATTTTAGCATTCGTCCCAATCTGTTACAAAAGAAATCCGGAATTGAACAACAACAACAACAACAACAAAAAAAAAAAAAAAAAAAACCTTCCCGTAACGAAATACTTTGGATCAAGTGCTACTGATATTCTCTAGTTAAAAGCTTGCCTTGCAGAGGAAATAAAATATATAATAAAAGTTAGCGAGCATTTCCTGTTAAAGCAGTTTCTTACATTTAATATCATCTCAGCCTTTGAAGGTACTTCAGTGTTCATGTGAAGAGAAGTTTTATATAAAGGTTTTCGGTTTTTCCCTACTTTATAATACTTTTGCCTGTAGAATGGTCTTTCAACAATAATCCACGTCTTATAAAAAATACACTTCCCTATACTGTATTTATCTCTTCGTGGTGTAGTTATTATGACGGCAAAGAGGATCCAGACTGAAAAGGCGCGAGTTCCAATAATCAAGGATGACAGAAAAATTTTGTTACTTTTCAAATGAGTCTGAATTAACTGTCTCAGACAGCGTGTTAGAATTTTATTACTACGATGCTCCGATTTTTCCTCCTGAAATGTAGACAGAATGGTCCACACAACACACACACACACACACACACACGCACGCCTAGCCAAAATCATGCCTATTCGGATACAAGCCACATATTCCAGCGATATTTCTAAAAAGATATAAATTATTAGATATGTGAAGAGCCAAAAGCTTCAATTTGAGTTTAACTTCAACTTCAGTTTAAGTTAAGGGATATTACATCCCATATAGTTTCTTAGCCGAATAAGAAACTCAAAGAGTTTCATGCCGAATATAGTAGAAACTATATATAAAGTTCGGCGATTCCAAGCGTAAGCAAATACCTGGATACTGCAGCACTGATCCCAAAGGGTAGTGCAAGCTGGGGCAACTCGTGGTAGAAGTGGAGCAAGCTCCGATCACTATTCTTGATATTTGCCCATAATGTGAACTTAGCTCCTAGGAACTGTATTTTTGTTCACATTATGAGAGAAGGTCACTACCCAGACCGGTTTCGACCTTTATTGAGGTCTCATCAGTGAGTAGCCAGACCTAGTTAATATCAAGTTTGTAGCGAACAGAACTTGTACCCCTTCTACGAGTATTGCCGTGAGGTGCTCTAATAAATTATTAGATATGTGAAGAGCCAAAGGCTTCAATTCGGCGACATATAACTTGTTTAAGTTAAGGGATATTACATCCCATATAGTTTCTTAGCCGAATAAGTTAGCCTTGAGTTTCTTATTCGGCTAAGAAACTATATGGGATGTAATATCCCTTAACTTAAACAAGATATAAATTATTTTTCTCTCCGTATTTGAATTGATGTTAGACATACGAACCTTTTAGAAATAGAATTCTGTTCCCAATAGATCTGGGATGCCCACCCAACCTACAGTCTACAAATTAGACGAGCCCACTAATAATTTTCATCAAACACTGAGAATATGTCGAGAAACAGATTTAAAAATATCTCCTTCCAGCCAAACCACTGAAAAACCTGTATGTGTGTGTGTGTACAACAATCCCCCAATAATTTGTGTTAATTTCAGCTCAAATTTCAATGGCATAGCCGTCATAAATTTGAAAATTTATGAGGTAAATTTTCTGAGGTACACCTCAGAAAACTGAGGTGTATCTCAGTTTTCTGAGGTACACCCCCCCCCACACACACACACACGAATTTTAGATACGGATGACCCGTCTCAAATCATTTTTCGCTTATAACCCGGTTCTCATACCAAACACGGATGGACCATCGCTGTGATAGAAATGTACATCTCGATGTACGTTTCCATTGTCTTCAAGGGAGAATCTCGTCATCTGAAAATGACATACATTTATTTTCATAAGTCTGACTCTAAAGAAAGAGAATATATTCTACAAATTCATAACCGTTGCTCGAACTTATTCTAAAGTGCTTCGTCTTGCGTAGTATTACGATTCAGAATCATAAAGTTAGAGCAGGATTTTATTAGCCACGTGATATGTCTAACAATATGAAAGAACGTGTAGGAGACGTGATTCTCACGATAATACATATTGTTAAGCGTCACGCGAGCTGCATTAACAGATGTTGGATTGTAGAACATTCAGCGTGATAAAAGTTGATGGTATCTGTTGTATTTTACGTCACTTCAACTCGTAATACTGTTAACTTTATAGTATAAAATATATGTCTTTCTTGATAATGTTATCAGTAACTAGTTGGTGAAACATGCTGCATATTAGAATATAAAGAAGAAAAAAAATCATTTTTAATAATATCGACCACAGAGGAGATACGTTTCGACAGTACACTACTTGGTTATTATTTTTAATCTTTCAAGAAGAAGGAATATCCAATAAAATTATTATTATTATTTCAGGTCCCCCATCAGAGAACGAGTTTCACTCCGGGAAAGACCTGGGTTCGAATCCTGTCTAAGACACAAAAAAACTTTATCGTGACTTTCAACTGAAGGTAAGCTAACGGGTCTCATGCGGTAGCGAAGAGGTTTCCCCTTCCGGAAACTGCTGGTTTTTCATCCCGCAAATCAGCCATAAGAACACACGTAATTTGCAGCCATAGCAACAGGATTAACCGTCCTATTATAAGCGGTATCACGTTCATAAGCTAAGTTACTTGGCCCAGGTCATTGGACCTAAGAGGGCGGTTAATTCTCTTACAACGAAAAGGAGGAGGATGATATGAAATTTTCTAACTCTCCCCACCGCAAATAGCCCGACTCATAACTCTCTCTCTCTCTCTCTCTCTCCCTTCCTTTCTTTCTTTTATTCTTTTTGTTTTTCATATTTATTATTTTTTAAAATATTTATTGTCATTTCTTTATTACCGTTTTAAAAGGTAATTATTTAAAAAATCTGTTATCATCAGCATTTTTTTAGTTTTGTAGGCCCTGAGAGATTCCCTCATGTCGTGTCAACAAGAAAGATGAAATGTAACATACAGTAGTGAACAAATTAATCCGAATGCTCACATTTTAAAGAAAAATTTTAAGTTCATAAGAAAATAAGTACAAAAATTAAACTTCAACTTTACCTAATAATTTACATGTGTCCCTTTGTCCCTAATAAGCTCATTAATTCGCTTAGGCGTGGACTCTACCAACGTAGAACACGTTTTTCTTATTTCTGCATCTCGAAACCATACTTTTATAATGGATTGTACTAGGTTATCCTTTGTATCACAATTTAATTTTCCAAGTCTCTTTTTCACTATGGCCCACACATTTTCTATTGGGTTAATATCAGTAGCATACCTGGCCAATGAAGCAATTGAATGTTGCCATTTTTCAGGAACTCTTTCGCTTTATTTTAAGTGTGGCATGGAGTGAGATCCTGTTGGAAGACTAGTTCTTTATCTTTCTGGATCTGTGAGACCACTCTTTTTTTTTTCCCAATATTTTTATGTTTTGGTCACTTTTCATCATCCCATCAACAGGCACAAGTAATCCTGGACTATCATGTATAAAACAACCTCAAATCTTTTTAGCTGCGTGTTTAAGAGCTTGTTGAAGGTAGGCAAGAGAGGTCTTTTCAGCTGCTGATTTTCGAACATAGGGTATGCCAGCGTTTCCCAAACTATGTTCCACGGAAAGTGAATAAGTGTTCTGTGAAAAATTATCAAAATGAATATGAGCCTGGAATGGTTGTGAATGCTGCGACAAGTTCAAACATGTTTGCAAATCAGGCGCTCCTCACTTTGCGTGTGGATTGTGCTATTAAGGCCAACCGCGCTGGCCTTGACTCAGCCGCCAGCGGTTATCGACACCTCCGTGCGCGAGTGAAGTACTGAGGTATCTATTCTAGGAAACGTGAGGTCACAAGCAAGGTCAATGCGATGCGATGCGGCCCGGCACACCTGTAGTGTGCGCTGTCGCATTTTTGCGATGCGATACGGCCTGCTTCGGCGATAGTGTACGCTTAGCTTCACATTGAATACGAGACCAATGATACTCGACTCTAACCAAGGTATTCCTTTAAAATTTCAGGATTTATGAAGTGTTCGTCGTAGGAAAAGTTTGAGAAACCCTAGGGGTATTCGCTCTCTATGAAGAAAGAAAGGGCTGTGGTCTGAGAATACGACCTTCTTCCACTTCTCAGTAGTCCAATCTTCGTAAACCTTTTTTCCACTGGAGCCTCTTTTTCTGCATAACCTTCGTCAATAATTGTTTCTTTTTTGGTTTGTGGGTCGTTTCCCCTGCTTCCAACAATCTTCGACAGACTGTCATGTTCAGAAACATTAATCCCATTAGCTGCCAAATTTCTATTTAAGTCTACAGCAGACAATCTTGGGATTATTTTGCTTTTCCTAACTAGTGAACGATCTTAAGTGCAGTTTTCCTTTTTCGCCCACATTTTTCTTTTCTGTCAGGCGAAAAGAAACCCTGTCTCTCTAAACTTCTTTAAAATCGCATTAATAGTACCCAAGCCAACACCACACTCATTGGCAATTTTGTCTTTGAGTCATGGATATGTGTTGAGAAAGAATGCAAATTTTTGAACGCTTTCTTGAAGATGTATCCATTTTATAGTTATATAAAATGAATAAATCACTAAGAATGTCAATTTGTTTATACTATTAAAAACGCACAGCGCTATTAATAAATATCGTAGAAACAGTTAAAACACGTAGCACTCAACCAAAATAGTGAACTTAAACCAAAACCAAAATTATTGTGAATTGAAACAAAAAAAATCAGAACCATAAACAAGATAAAAATTCGGCTTATTGTGATTAATTTGTTCGCTACTGTAAATAAATAAATCACCTTCTGATTTTTCTTAACGTCATTTTACGACCACTGCATTTTTCTGATAGCTCATTCCTAGTTGATAAAAATGGAGGATTAAAGGATTAAAATGAGTTTATTTATCATTATCTCGATAATCCATTGTAGAAAATGAATAGGAAAAGCGATCAACTGACGTAATGTATTTTGCAAGAAGCGATAAGGACGGGGGGGGGGGGAGTGACGGCCACAATCCTCTATTGCTGAATCATAAGGTCCAAAAACTTTGAACTATGTCAACAATGGTGAAGTTACCTTGGAAACACACTTGTGGCAATTGTATTACAACAATACTTAAATGTTTTTTATACCATCCTACCACGTGATATGATGATAATAATGATTTGCATAATAAATTACATCGTTTCCAAGCAACGTAATAATATAAGACAAAGAACAAAAGGCAGAAAAAGTAAGAAAACAGGTTAACGTTTTTTAATGACAAGGCAGTACCAACACAGTGGTATTGTGGTGTCCTCGTATAGTAGTCGGAAAGTGGAAAAAGAGGAAGTGGGGGTTAGAAAGGATGAAAGCAGGAAAAAAAAATAGCTGAAATAAAATTTCTTAGAGCCGTTAAAGCAACTACGAGATGACCTAAGAAAATGAATTCGAATACGTGTAAAAATATAAATGATACAACAAAAATTCAAAGAATTGGAGAGAACACAATACAATGAACAGAAGATGGAAGACTATCAAAGAAATGATTCAAATATAAATCTAAAGGGAAAAGGATATAAGAAAAGAATGAAAATATTTTAAATGCTGCTGAAACAGGATTATAGCTTAAATCTCCAAGGACCAAGGATAAGGCTATACAACAATTTCCATTAACCGGTTTAGAGAAAAAGCATCTTCAAACCGCTTATATTTTTTGTTAAAAAACCCTTTTGATTAATACGTTTTTCAGAGTATTTTTACACTCTCTATTTGTATGTTCTCTCAATAATCAAACAAATGGAAGGAGAATTTAAAAGAAAAAAGAAAATAATTTATTCATTTTTTTAAAACATCGTAAAAAAAGGTAAAAAAAATCTTCAAAAGTTTGGATATGGTTGGCGATTAATATTAATATATTAAAGAAAGAGAGAGAGAGGGGGGAAATAATCCTTACCAGTAGAAAGCAACATTATTTCCTAGACCCTTTTCGATATTTCGATCCAGAACGTTGTAGCAGAGGTTGGTGAGCGCTCCTTCCATCCATTTGATGGTGATCGGACCTTTTCTAACATCAAAATTGAACTCGAAGAAATTTCCCTTTGGTGACGATTTCCAGTAATAATTCTTCGCTATCTCACCCCAGAATTCGTCGGGGTGTTCAATTGACTTCTTGTACATTTTCTTATACTCTTCCATACTTGACACATACGCATTTTTGCTGAACTCCTTGTTAGGCTGATAGACCTCACAAACGTCGTTTTCATCCGAGGTCGCCATGTTCAGTAACTAAGGAGTGTGTACACTGCTGCCCTCTACGGAGAAGACGAGCAATTTAAATCAGGCCGCGCAGTGTTATCTGTGTTAAAAGTGAGGCAGCGTGCCACCTGGTTTTTGCTCACTGAAATATATCGTTTCACTAATTGCCAATTTCAGTTTGGAACTTCTCTGTAATGTCTCATAAGGCTGTTAGGGATAACATATGAAATATCGAATTCGTGTTTATTTATAGCTTTATTTATGACATTTTAAATTCTAAACACGTTCCTGCTATGAATAAGATAATATTTCGTCTTGTATCGACTGCAATGCACGAGCAACTGCAGGGCTATTCTACTATAGACTTTGTCCTTTCCTGCTAACTTTCGAAGTTGCTTGTTATCAAAATATACGACACACTCACCCTTAACGCATTTTTCGGTTGCTAGAGTAACATAAAGTAGCAAATACTCAAAAATATACCTCTTAAATTAGATAACAACTGTTCGCAGATTAATGATTACATCAGTGATTTGAAGTTCTTGCACTTGATATATTGATATATTGTAAAGAAATTAAAAAAATATATTTTAATTAAAAGAAATTTATAGATATATGCGTTGAGAAATTATTATTTAATTTTTTTTATTATTATTTTGGAGATGTTTTACGTATTACAATAAGTTGCATATTATTGTCTATTGTCGGTATCGTATTATAATATGAAGTTATTATAATTATAAGTTAATAATCAATATAAGCATAGAAATAGACGTTTCACAATAGCACTGTTTTATGACCACACCGTGTAGTATTTAAAGATTGATTAAATACTGCATTTAATTGGCTTCATTATCTAGATTTGATCTTCTTCTTCCTAACATGGATTTTAGGCCAGGTGGCCTGTTCCGGTCTCACGCTATCTCTTTCTTGCTCTTCCGATTCTTCTTTTTCCACTTATTTTCTATCTGTATAATATTTTAAGCAGTTTGCAATTATCCATTCGATTTAAATGTTCTATCCATTTTTGTTTATACTGTCTCGTGCAGTAATTAATTGGTTTTATTTTCAGGGATTGTAAGATTTCTTCATTTGTTTTATGGTCCCACTTGGTATATCCAGCTGTTTTTCTGAGAAACTTCATTTCTGCTGTTTGAATTCGTTTTTCATCTTTCCTTTTCATGGTCCATGTTTCGCTTCCGTATAGTAGAGTTGGTTTTGATCTGATTCTAGTGTGTTCTTCTACTAGAGATGGCTTAAATACTGTATATTATTTATTATGCCATTTACTTTGACAACGTTTGATATTTTAGTGTCTATGTCTTTTTCTTCTTCATATGATAGATCGCATCCCAAGTATTTGAAAGTGTTTACTTGTTCTAGTATTTTATTATCGATCACTATTTTACTTCTTATTGGGTTTTCTCCTTTGAATGGCATTATTTTTCTTTTTCTTTAGATATTGTCATATTATATTCTTTGGAGATATCATTTAATGATTTTAATGATCTTCTTTGTAAATTATCTTTTGATGTAGCTAATACTGCTTGGTTATCCAAATTAGTGTATCTATTTTCATTTGTGGGGTTGTACTGTTTCCAGATTGTTATAATTATATATATATTGAAAAGCAGCGGAAAAAGGGTACATCGTTGTCGTACCCCTCTTGATATATCTTTCCATTCTGAGATGCGTTCTAATTTAACTGCTATTTTATTTCCTGTATATATTTGTTGAATGGATTGTAAACGTTGGTTTGGTATATTTAAATGGATTAATATTTTAAACAATTTTTGTCTACTAATTTTGTCAAAGGCTTTTTCATAATCAATAAAGGTCACGTGTGTTTCTTTTTGAAATTCTCTTCTTTTTTCAAATAATAATTTTAGAGTGACAATTGGATCTATGCAGGATCAGCCTTTTCGGAAACCATTTTGTTCTTCTGGTAATTTGTCCTCTACGATACTATTTAGTTTCTCTTTTAATATTCCTGCATATATTTTATATCCTCTATTTAGCAGATTAATTCCCCTATAGTTATTGCAATCGTCTTTATTTCCTTTTTTTATAGATTGGGATAACTAGTGCTTTTTTTCAAGAGTTAGGAGTTTTTCAAGACATCCAAACGATATTAAAAAAATTTCAGAAGTCTTTCATTACATTTTTCACCTGCGTTTTTGTATAATTTTTTATTTATATTGTCTTCTCCTGGTGTTTTCCTATTTTTCATCTTATTTATTGTATTTTTCAGTTCTACGATTGTGTTATATTTTCTTAATTAATAGAACTATGAATGTTAGGTCATTCATTGTTCTATAAAATTTTATTTCATTGTTCTAATCAGTCCAGAGATTTTGTAAATAGGTCAGCCATTTTTTTAAATATATTGTTTGTATATTTTTATATTTTCGTTTATTACTTTATTCATGTATTTTATTACTTTATAGGTTTTGGGTTGTGGCTTAAATAAATCCTTTTCTAGTTCTATTCCGAAATTGTTCCATCTCTTTCTTTGTTTTTTCCTTTCCTTTGTTTTGCAATTGCACTGCTTCTTTCAATTGCTCTAATTCTGTTTCTATTGTTTTGGAATTTAACTGGTAACTGTCCTTTTTTGTTTTTATTATGTTTTCTATTTCTTTGTTCCAGTGTCGTAGTCCTCTTTTTCTAATTCATTTGCGCTTTTTTCCAAAGCTTTCTGTCGCTGCTTTTGTGAGAATTTGTTTCCAATTTTCCCATTCCTCTTCTATGACACTTGATTCATTTGTAGTTTCTAAGTTTGTGCATTTTTGATATTGTCGTCTAACCTGGGGATCCTGTAATGAAGAAATTTTGTAACTCGGTGGATAAGAATTTTCAGTTTTATGTATTTTTAGCCACTTTGGTTGAAATCGAATTTTTGCTGATACCATATAATGATCAGAGTTTAATTCAGAGCCTCGATATGCTCTTACATTCCAAAGTTAACTTTGAAATTTTAAATTTGCGATAGCGTAGTCAATTACTGATTTGCATCTTTATTTTGCATCTTTATTTGCATCTGGCTGACTAAGTATATTTATATTTCCTTGATTTCATAAATGACCTTAAAGTAAAATGCATATGTGTATTAGATTGATTTTTTTGCACGTACATTTTTTTTTGTAACTTTGGGACCCTGGTTGGACAGATTTTAGTATTTTAGTATTTTAGTATTTAAAAAAAAAAAAAAAAATTATCGAAGTGTCTCGATTTTTTTTTTTTTTTTTTTTTTTTTAAATCTGACCATTTCGACCTGTTGTTGTTGTTCTGTCGAAATGGAAGAGTCTATGAGTCTAGTGAATTATGTTTGCTAATTCTGTTCTCCAGTCTGTCTGTTCAGTGCAGGAACAAAAAAGAAGTGAACACCTCTTCTGTGTCCTTTGTAAAAAGTCATGTTACAATTGTTTTAATTATTTAAACTAATTTTCTCCTTAAAATGGTCCCACTAAATGAGATGATGGCTTTATTTCAAACAGCTCCTATTTTAGTAGAGATTCTAATACCAGAGTTTATTAAATTTGGTATTAGAATATAATCAAAGTTAGACAGCGGACATAATCTAAATAAACTGAAATATCTACCCCAAAGCGTTTGGAATCTAATAAAATTCTATCCGCTATGGTTTATTTAAATTATAGAATTATATATATATATATATATATATATATATATATATATATATATATATATATATATATATATATAAAGAGAGAGAAAGAGAAAGATAAAACAGAATTAATTATTCTTATTAAAATGGCACGACTACCTTTAATCCTTCTGTCAAGAAAATCATTGGGCACAAAGTTACAGAAGGAAAGGTCCAGAGAAGCACAGACGAACATTTAAACAATATAACAATTAACATTACTCAAAAAAAAAAAAAAAAAAAAGGATTACATGTTCGTGGTCTCGTTTATGCCATAACTAAATTCTGGTGGTCTGATTAGCTGTGGCTAAGGTTTTTATACTCAGATGACTAAGATAAGCATAGTTTCTGTAGATTCTAATAACAGAATCGATCCCATGAAAACAACAGTGCTATTCGGGATGCTTTATGTACTTAAGTGTTGACAATGTCTCATGCAAAAACGAATTCTTGATCAATCATGTACTTGATTTTTGACCTGGTTTTCTTTTTTAAAGTAAACAATGCTGGATTTTTTCCATCGAGAGGACTTGATCTTTGCTTTTTTTGATTTTTTTCACATCACTGATTTTCTGATCGCAGAATGCCATAAACAACCGAGAAATTAAGCCACATTTCTATGAAAGTATTTCAAGTTGTAAAACGAACACTCGACAAACTTCCTCATAATGAAACAATGCAAGCAGCAACACTTTTCAGGCCAATCCTGAGCGTCCTTTCCACTACTCCAAGAACTTTTGAGTAACCTCTTATATAAACTCCAATGAACTCCAAAACATTATATTATCAATGTTGCATATGCCTAATATATATCCTTAAGAAGGATGTATGCCAGTGGTTGTCAAACTATGCTCCGCTACTACACGGAGCGCTTTGGCGAACTCACTTTTATGTATTCTTTTTTCAAACAGCTCCTAAAACGTTTTTAGGACGCAAATACTTATTTATGGAGTTTGCCAAACATTTTTAATTCTGTCATAACATAAAATTTATTTCGTTTTTACTGGATAACTTAAATTTGAATGCATTTACCAATGAGATCAAAAATTCTGGATGGGCTAGTGTTTCAATTTTATCTCATATGTATCAGCGTGAATAACAGAAATTGAATCAGCTAAAGACTATTTTTTTATTATTATTAATGCATATTTTAGGCCGTTTTCAAAATACTTATCTTTAAGAAAATGGAAATGTACATGCAGTGTCTTATTTTAATGCCTTTTTGTTGTTCAGATGAGTTATGATGTTTATTATTTCTGCTGTAGTAGTGGTGGTGATAGGTTCTGAATTATCTTCATGCTGTCGTAAAGTTTTCTTGACCTGGCTGTGAATCTTGTATATGAGGTTAATGTTTAGGTTTACATAAGATGAATTACATTGTGTTTTCAGGTTTTCTAATTGTACTTCTGATTTTTCTTTGTCTGTATGATCAATTCCTTTCTTGGTCTGTATGGGGGGGTATGAGTTGTCTTTTGGTGCGGAGGGCCTCTCAAGAATTTCGAGCCGGAATGATCCTCTGCGTTGATATTAGTTAATTTGGCTTCCCATTCATGATTTCTGTGTTTTTGAAGTGCTCCACGGACTTGTCTGATTAGGTCCATGATTTCTTCTGGGATTCGACTGGTCGGGTGGAAGACGTTTGCGTGATTGTGAAGTTATTTACGGCTAAGTCTATCTCTTCTTTTTTGGGATGATAGATACAGGGCCAATGTGCTCAGGAAGAACTTTGGCCAGCTTATCCCATGCTATGATTGAGTGCAGGGGGGGGGGTTGTTCTTGTGTCCCAAGTTTGATCAAGATGGAGGTTATGGTCAAAAGATAGTTCATTGACCGTTTTTAAGTGGTATTGATATCTGATATTTTTGAGTATGACAATATCTAGTACATCCGATTTCCTATAGGGCTGTAATGGGTGGGCTCGACCGGACCTGAAACTATGGCTGAGTTGAGAGCTGTGTAGAGTGCTGCCACTTGCATTGACTGTGGAGCTAAACCAAGCAATAAGTTTTGCATTTGGATCCCTTGCTATGTTAATGGAGTCTGTAGAGCCGAGGATGGTGTCCAAATCTGATATTAATAGGGGGCTGCTTGGTGAATTGTAACCTGTGTAGATTTTGAGACTGCCGGCGCTGTTGGTGTGCACCCCCACGCCGGTTACCACCAAGTTCTTTGTTTGCTGGTTGGTTATTACATTATGGTTCAGGTGGCTTTTAATATTGATGGCAGTGCCTCCTCCTCTGGCGTCGAGTCTGTCAGTTTTGTACATAACATAGCCTCTAAGTCTTGGGTGATTTGCTGGTCTGAGGTGTGGTTCATTAACTAGAATTATGTCAGGATTATATCTGAACGTGAACTCTTGAAGTTCCAGAATCCTGTTGATCGGTTCAGTAGCATTCCATGCTTTGATCATGAGGGAGTTTGGTTTATATTTGTTTCTATTCATGACTTAGGGCTGTTAGTATTGATTAAGCTCCTTGCAGGAATCTCTTAGTAGAGGATGGTGAGAGACTAGTTTTGCTGAATTCATGCAGCATGGTAGCAAGTGAGGCAGTCAACATTGATGTTAAATTGGAGCTAGGTTTGCTCTTGAGATGTTGTAGTCTTTGATTGTAGAGCCTCAGCATAAGATTTGGTTTTAGTTGTGGGTTGCTTTCTTTTCTAATTTGTCAGAGCTGACTTTATCTGTGTTGGAGGGAGACCTTCTTGGTTATTTTGAGTGTTGTTTCGGAGGAGGGGAAGGGTAGTTCTTGTTGATTCCCGATATTTTGGCTGGATAATGCACTCCTTTGTAATTGGCAGCTGAGGTCCTCCACAGTTTGCGCATCATGCCAGCGTGAATCATGGCTTCGTGCATGAGTTTGTTTCATTACTTTCGCCACACTTTAAACACCAGAAGTCTGTTTTGCAGAGTTTTCTGGCATGGCCAAACCTCTGGCACCTATGACACTGCCCGGCTGATGCTTTCTTCCAAAGCGGCTCTGTTCATATTTTGAGTCCGCATGTCCTCAATTCGTAGATTCGCTTTTGAATATTGCTGATTTCAACCAGCACTAAAGGCATCGGTCTTCTATCTAACCTGAGCATTCTGCTCACCTTAACTGGGGTCAGGCCCTGATTAGTGAGATCAGCGTTGACTTCTTCACGAAGCCCCACCTTCAGATTATTTTCGCTTGGTAAAGCGAAGGTGTGGCATGGAGGAATTGCATTGTCCATAAATCTTGTCATTTGTCTATAGACCATGACAGTGGCAAGTTGAATCTTAACTCCCTCATTCGTATTTTTGGCCCAGAAGTATGTGATGTTATGTTCCCTAAGGGTGATGAGACAGAGGTCCATTTTTCCTTGTCCTGTAAGATGACAAAGGGGAACCTTTTCTTTGATCGTCTGGCCGTCTTGTATTCGGGACTCCTTCCATTCGATCTTCCGTTGTTCTTCGCCTTTTATTTGAATGTTCCCCTTGTGAGCTATTTTGGCAGGGAGTTGGTGGTGGCGGAATAGTTGTGAATTCTCCTTCAGTGTCCTTATCCTCACCATCAGCGTCATTTGTTTGAGCATAGAGGTTCAAAAAAACTCGGCCACTCACTCTCAAACTTCTTCATTAGTATCTTCAGCAGGTCAAGCGCCTGCTCCTTATTTAAGTTCAAGACCTGCTCCTTGCTCTCCATACCGATTCAACGTCTCCTGCCGGTTGGAGCTGTGTATGGGCTTAAAAATGTGTGGGAGACTTCTCAGTAATGCAGACGTGATAGTCTTCCAGTATGATCCCGCAGGTCTAGGGATCTACCAGCACAATCCTGTAGACTGGGGAAGTCTACTAGTAGAAATCAAAAAGCGTTGTGTGTGTGGGGGGGGGGGAATGTGTTCTTGCTTGGTTCAGCACGAATTGCTTACCTCCCTGGAAATCAAATATCCACCACTAGTTCTCTTAGCGGGTGGAGCCTACGCGGCCATTGATCTCGTACACATTTCATGCAGAGGGGGGGAAGACAGTAGGAATTCAAGCTGGGTTGGAGCCAGTGCAATGCAAGAACTATGAAACACCTCTGATAGTATATAAAACCTAAAGGAATGCAGTTATCGAGTGAACACGTCCGTCAAGGCCATGATTGCCTCGGTAATTCAAAAGATGATCTAAAAAGCAAGAGATGAATGATTTTATCTCTCTATATCTCTGAAAAATCTTTCACATTCACGTAAAATTTTTATTTTCAAGTAAATTATTTAGGGCTATTATTTAAAGTAAAAAGAAGAGTAAGTACAAAAACTGTTTAGAATTAATATCTATCTTAAACAGTAAAAATTTATTTTATATAGGAATCATTTTTCTATTTAAAAGATAACAATATTTTACCAGTTTAGTCAATTCTTCCGTAAATTTCAAGGAAAAAGCTTGTGAAATATAAAGGTCTACAGTATCACACTGATTTGTAAGTAACGTAAAAGCCTTTTTTTTTTCTCATATTACGAAAAATAAGATCTTATATATTATGCGAAATATGGAATTGTTCGACCAAAAATACAAAATAATGCCATCATTGTAAAACCACATAAAATTAGAAATGCAAGAATTTTAATGGGAAACTAAGAAATAAGATAGTTAATCAGATGAACTGCAGTGTGCAATGCGAACGTAATAATTAAATACGATATTATTATTATCAAATACGGTAGTAAATTAAATACAGCAGCAGGTTTAATTAGTGGGTCATTCTGTATGCTTTTGGTTTCATACAGAATGATCAACCAATCAAAATATATTTCTGACGTCAAGTTTATGCAGGGATGCCTATTAAAGGTGAGCGTAGGATTATACTCATGGTGTCTAAAGAGCAGGTTCGAAACTTATAAGATTAGTTTTTATTCCCCAAGAATCGCTTTTCTTGTTGCAAGATAAAAATAATTGGAAAATAAAATAAAAACTTGAAAGAATGTGATTTCTTTCTTCGGTAAGCGTTGAAATATGCATTAAGTGTTATTTTATAACAGCAACAGCTCTTCGAGAACTGAAATATCAACGAAACACGTGCTCTATGTGGTGTCACGTGTTTGATCACGGGAAGTGATGTTGTTGCTTTATATTATGTTTATTTACCGAGGTATTTGTTTTTATGTTAAGAATGGAGTTTTTTTTTTAATTTTTTTATGAAAGCGGAATGTTTCTGGCGTATTTGTTGTACTGTTTTTGCGTGTGATTGTTTGTAGTGATGTTATTTTTATTATATTTTAATAAGTTTTGGTTTTTTTATAGGCATGATATGATATTCTTTTTTGTGTGCGTGTGTTTATTTTTTGCTGTTTTTTTTCGGAGGGGGGGTTAGCAATTTGAGTTTACAAATTTATATGACAAACGTGCTGTTATTGAGCGACTTAAGTAATGTTTTAATCGTTTTCATTATTTTATTTTTTCATGTGTTTTTTTAATTTATTTAATAGTTTTTCTTTGGGTGATTTTTGATTTTAGAGTTGTTTGTCAATAGATATTGAAATAACTATAAGGAAAAAATAAGTATGTTAGGGAGAATAATTTGTTAGTTGCTCACGAGATAGTCCTAGAATATTCAGATTATAATAGTCACCAGTCAACTAATGTGCCATCATTGATAAGAGAAAAGTCAGTGAAATTTATTCAAATGCAATTCTTTGCAATTCACTAGTCGGGGATGACCACTTTTACAGCACCTTCCTATCAGATGACAGAGCAAAATATGTATTAGTGGTTTTTGTGCTAACGTAAACACGAGATATAAGGAACTTTGTCTCCTTAGATTACTACTAAGATACACATGTTCTGGGGAAAGAATACGATGAATAGCTATAAAAATATAATAACAATTAGTATTGTTATGCTTAGAAACGGAAAAATACAACTTCTCTCACTCGTTTTATGTATAATTATAATAATAACGACAAGAAACCAGTAGTTTTTTTTTAAAGGTAAATATAAAACAATCCCAAGGCACTTATAATTTCAAACAAATTGCTTCTTTAAATCATTAACTGCTTCTAAGTGCGTAATGAACTGCTTTGAAGCAGTTAATGTTTGGAATGAATGAATAAATATTGTTTAATAAAGGTAAAATCAAGCAATAACTTATTCAGCCGCAAGTTATAATCACGGCTTAGTTTTGCCATAGTTCATTAACTAAATATTCCATGGTGCTCACAGCATTATATTAGCATTTTAAATAGACTACCCGCTAGCAAATCTTCAATCTATTTGCATGGAGAATAATCCTGCGTATCTACAGTTAAGCGGCGTTACTAGGATTTATAGATAATTCTCATTAGTCCTAATGCCGAGAGAGAGAGAGAGAGAGAGAGAGAGAGAGAGATTTATAAAAATCACTTTTCCCCCTTTGTGTTTGAGGCCATTGGGGTAAGGCCCTTTAAATCATTAGATAATATTTTCATGTCTGCTTTCTTTAGAGTTTCGTTATTTTCCAGAATAAAAAAAATAATAAAAATACTGGAATAACTATAGACAATGAATACACATATAAAGGGATATGCCAACAGTTCGGTTTGTATTCTGGAAGAGAAGTTAATAAGCATATTAATGGACCATTTAAAAACTTGTCGATTGTGTATGGAACCTTGTCCAATGATAACCGACAGGAATGCTAATAGAAGTCAAAGCACGTGGTTTTTGAATTTACACGCTCTTACCGAATTTAAATGTACACTTACGTTGAAATCTGGTTCCAATTTAAGTGTGTTATTTAAAATGCGGCTTGAGATTTATAACATGTGCGGTCTGACAACAAAGAATATGTGATGAATTGAGACTACGATGCTTTTGATGACGAATCATGTTTCTTAAGATTTAACTTAAAAAGTGTTTATATAAACCAAGTATATACGAAGAAAGAGATTTATAAATAGCTCGGGGTAAGGATATTTATTCTCTAATGCATACATTTTTATATGAAAGACTGTCGAATCGGGATTTACCTTTGCTACAAAATAACCCATCTTACAATCTGTGCGATACTACCTACCCTATAGCGGACATCGTTCAGTATATTAATTCTGTATGTGAAATTTGAACTACAAATGGAAAGTAGTCTTAACTTTCTTGCTAATAAGCAGAGCATTAGTTCGACTACTAAAATTTATATATTGGAATGTTAGATTTCATCCAACTGTAAAAAAAAATGGACGACCATGTTATTCAATCAGCTTTTTACTCATTTTTCTTGTTTAATGCTACTTTACTAGGGAATTATTATTATAGAACAATATATTGCTTTCCTTTTCCAATTGTGTGTGTGTGTGTGTGTGTGTGTGTGTGTGTGTGTGTGTGTGTGTGTGTGTGTGTGTGTGTGTGTGTGTGTGTGTGTGTGTGTGTGTGTGTGTGTGTGTGTGTGTGTGTGTGTTTACGAAGCCAGTTTGCCTGTTTTTGAGGAACGAAAACTCTTAATCTCCATATAAAACCGTCTTGCTCACCTTTGATTGGTAATCCTTGATAAAATTTCTTCGTTTCATAGACGGGGTTGGAACCTAGGTCTTTCCAGCTAAAGAGATCCGTCGAAACCAACTGAAATACCGACGCTCAATCTTTCTAATTTGTTCAAAAAAATAAAATTAAAAAAACAAAAACTATGCATTCCAGTTCTAATGAAATCGTGGTCAACTTTTCTATAACAAAAATTCGCCAAACTGTTTATTCAGATCACAAACCTTATAATAGTTTCATGGTGATTTACTACTATTTTTATTAGGCCAAATCAATTAAGGATATGGGCATCCGTAGTTCAATCGGGTTCAACGATGTTCGTTGATTCTAACTCAGATTATTCATTTGATGGGAAAGATCTGAGTTAGAATCCTGTCCAAGACGCGAAAAACCTTTATCGGGGCTTTTCAAATGAAGGTGAGTTAGCCAGCCTCATAGGGTTTCTGAGTTTCCTCTCAGAAACTCAGGCTTTTTTGTCCAACAGCCAGGCAAATTGGTCAAGAGAACACACTCAATTTACGGACAAAAAATATACATTACAACCAATAGTTCATAAGATGGTGGCGTACGCTGCCAATTCACATTTAGCTGATAAGACATGAATGTTCCCATCTTAAGAAGAATCCTAATCCATGTTGTCGATCTTTTTTTAGTTTAATAAGTTACCAAAATCATTTAGAAAAAAAATATTATTAAATAGGATCGCGATTAACTGACACTCGGTATAAGGGATGTGGAGAATTCCGGAATAGTTTGAGAGAAATTTTCCCCAATGAGTTAAATCATTTGAAACAGGATAAATCCATCTCGAAACACTAATAAATCAGCTAAAATATTTTAGCTTATCCAAATTACGTTAGTTTTTTGGATAAGAGCATTCCATCTCTTTGTGTATCTGAATTAATACTCAGATTAAGGTATAGATTTTTAGATGAATAGAAAGATTTATAGATTAGATAAATAGATAGGATGGCATTATCGTTGTTAATGAGCTATTGTTATATAAAGACAGCATCTGGGTTTTCTTCAAAAAAAAAAAAAAAATTGAAGAGATGATCGCATGCATGATCACCTGCATTACGCCAGGGTTTGTAGTAGTGGAGGAAGAAAGGCAATAGCATTTCACAGATAACGTCGACTGAAAGAATACAGGCGTAGATCGAATGTGAAGTGCTTCCACACCGACCTATCGCGTTTCCGAAGCGGAAGGAAGATCAATAAAGTAGGTCGATTCTGCCGTTTGTCCCGCCTCTGGCGGTGTGCAAGGTGGATGGTGACGGAGGGGTGAGCAGAAAGACATAAAGGTCACCTTGTGTGGGATCTATGTGTGCGCGCGCTCATGGTAAAACGTGGGCGCGGATATGAAGTATGTGTGTGTGTGTGTGTGTGTGTATGTATGCGTGCACATGCGCTCAAGTGAATGTGTTTGAGCCGCTACTGTCCCGGTACAATATCTCGACAGGTGAGTTACAGATAAACGGTTATCTGGGTTTTAACTTTTTTGTTGTTGTTGTAAGTGGAAAGATGGACATGTTAAAACTTAGTGTTGTAGTTTTGACAGTAAAGATTTTTTTTTTGTAGCATACACCGAAAATAGTGTCCTACCGACAAGCAATATCTTAATATTAAAATATTTACAACGTATTTTCTCAAATGATTCACTTTTTGAATAAACTTTGTCCTTCTCTTGTTGTTGTTTTCAGATTTCCACACACACACACACACACGCACACGCACGCACGCACGCGTGTAAAACATTCTGGGTGCCTTTTAAAGAATTCGAGAACTAAACGACAATGTAATTAAAGAAGGAACAGCATCTCGAGGATTTATTTATTTTTTCTTGAGGCTTCTAAAAAAACATCGAATAAGCTATCGTTTGTTCAAATCCCCTGAGGATTGAAGCTCAGAGATCACAGAGATCTCTGAGCTTCATGATCTCTGTGATCATCGTTTGATAGCATTATGGGAACGTTTTTTTTTTTTTTGAAAAAAATAAGAATTTAAAGAAAGAAAATTCTTTTCTCTCATTAAAATCAGCAGCTTTACATTTCCTTGTTCAGTACTCGTCGACATTTAATATATCTGAATTTCACCCATATTTTGATAATTTTTCTATTTTTTTTAAAATAAATATGATGTTTATTATCCATGCAGTATTAAAACCTTATTAGAAAGTAACATAAACTACTATTTTGAGCATATCAATTGCATTATTATATTTGGGAACGAGAGTATGTATCTGATGTTACAAATATCGTTTGGCCGATAACATATGAATATAAAAAAGATTTTTTTGACAAATTCATTTACGTTTTGCGTGTTATATTACATTATTCTCATTTCTTAAATTTCTTCCAATTACGTAACTAAAAAAGCTTGTGTATTTCGTCTCCAGAAACAGTTACTATTCTACGAGTTTCAGTTATGATGATTTTCGTCATGACTTTTACATTTACCGAATTGTGCAAACTTTGATTAAAATCAACGATATTTATTTAAACAATCTTCGAAAACAAATTCCGATGTGTAGTTCCGTAAAGCACACATACATACACACTTATACCTTAAGTGTCTTAGCTAAAGCACGGAATGATCACGAAATTATTGTCGGTTATTGGACACGCAAAACGAAAATCTAAAAGCAAATAAAATGTTTAGATTCTTTCAAGATGGCACCTCTTATCGAAGATTGTTATGACTCTTAGTTTTGTGAGCGGTAAAAGTTCAACAATGCGCATGAGTCATACACAGCGTTTCGTTATTGGTTAGTCTACAACAGCGGTGCGCTATTTCGCCTTCTGGTATGATGCCGTCCCTGTAAAGGTCCGTCCTCTGCAGAACATCTTATGTAAAGCAAACGGCCTGTCAGCCATTAGTCATAGAAGGCAATTGCCCTTTGCAAGCATTGCACTTACTTCAGCACACAATGGTTACGATGTAATCACGTTCTAACATTGTGTACCTTTTTCTTCGACTTTTTGGGCAGATAATGGGATCTGTTAGACTATTATAATTAAGCAATGAAAGAATGCTATTAGGGACAAATGTTGTTTTCACGTAGTTTTCATTGTGACAGCAATTATAGTTGTGATTATGTTTTGTTAGGATATTCTATTGATTTCAAATTTAGTTAAAAGCACAACTCCCAGGCAAACAAATAGGCTTATTTAATTAAAACATTTTCGGATACTTCTCATGGGGCTATCAGAAGATGCGATTTCATCTAAAGTAATTCATGACCTTCAGTCTCTTTTATTTTACTAACAATCTCTCTCTCTCTCTCTCTCTCTCTTTCTCACACATACACAAACAAACACTTATTTACGGCAAAAGAGACTAAGTAAGGTTTGTACGCCAATATATTTATATCTGTTCATTGCGTGGATACTTCTGGCCGTTTGTTTTTCCTCTTTGACAAGTTGAAAAACCCGACCACCACTGCATAAGACTGGCTAACTCGCCTTCAAATGTAAGAGTTTTAGAGACGATTCATTGTAGTTTCTGCATATTCGTTGCTTTTCAACTTAGCATTTATTTCTGTATTCAAAACCCATCGCATCGTGTGCTTTCAAATGAAGATTTTACTCGCGAACTGGGAGTTATATACTAGTAGTTCGCAGAAAGAAACTATATTTGTGTTAAATATTTTAGAGCATACAGATGGTATTCAGAGGCTCTAATTGAAATATAATATCTACGTACTACACGCTATTTTTTTTATTTTTTTTTGTTCCCGTTTATCAGCTAATACAATGGCTTAACTATTAAGTCGAGTGCTTACAATATACAACTGTGTTTTATGTTCGCGTATTTCAAGAATAGTATGGATTAATTTTGAAACATGAAAATTTACAGATATTTCTTTTTATTGAGATTTCAATTAGTATAACGTGTACAAAAATATAAACACCTATTCTGAATTGCAACCGTGATGTGAGAGGCCAGAATGTGACTGACTAATATTTCTGCTCGTCTGTTGAGAAACACGTACACGGCAAATGCTCAATTGTCCTGTCCCCGCATCCTATAGCTCATCGTTTCGGGGTGTAATAGAGCTTCCTAAAGTTGGCGTCCCGCAACAGCTTAATTCCCCTTCCCTGATCCCCCATCTCCTTTCGTCTCCCTCCCTTCTCGCTACTCCCATTACTACGACGCTTTGACCTGCAATTCGATTAAAGTACGAAGAATGCCACAACCTCATTCAGAGCTAGTTTCTGTAGCAAACAACCAATCATCATTAAACCTTTCATGAAATTAAAAGCAAAAAAAAAGGGATAAAAGTGCTTAATTTTTGTGAGAAAGAGGCTGGGAAACTCTTCTGTCAGAAATGCATTAATATTTCTTAAATATCACTGCGTATTTTCGAAACATCTAAACCTCTTTTCAATAGTCTTTACTGTGTGAATGTTTACATCAAAAAGGACGTGATTTTTCACTTCAGGATATCCATGACATTGTCCAGAACTCCTCCAAAGCGCAGTTGCCAGGATGTCCTGGCTCTTGAGACCTTGATAGGTTTTGTGGAGACGTCTCAGCGATGTTAGGTACCCACCTACGTTCTAACGGTGCTTAAACCCAGCAGTGTAAGTGTAAATATCATGCGGGATGAAAAATCTGACAAGCACTGCATAAGAGATCAACTAACGCATCTCCGATTGAAAAGCCGATGAAGCTTCTTCATGTCCTAGAAATAAAAAGAATGCGACTTTGCTGTTCGAGATTTATTCCTTTGAGTTTAAACAACAATAATAATCTCATTAAACAAGATACTTCTTCTTTGACCACTTTCTTATAAATATGCTTGGAAATCGCAACATTGAGTTCATATATTAATAAATAATTTATGCTATTAAATGATAACGAAGTGGTAATGATTGAAAGAAAAGAAAAGGTTTTCGGTAGTTATCATATTTTGAAGACACTGGAATATATTTTTACTACCGTGAAAGACTCGATAAAACATGCCTTTATTCAAGCCTTAATGAATATGTGATCTACATTGATTGAATAGTTGTAGCAAATCGTAAAACGTAACACAGTATAAACCTGGGATGTAATCCTGATTCATAGTCCTTCAGCCCCGTTTTACCCTGTACAGTAAGCAGCTTTATGCAAAATGCATTGGGATCGTGATCAGTGGGTAAATTTTAACGATAATGAAGGGCTGTTATGTTATTCTGAATCTGATACGCGATACAGAAACAGTAACTAAGAATATTTATGACGTCATAACTGACGAAGTGATAGTCGTAATATCAATAGTTGTAATATATTCCCCTGTTTGGACTGTCGAAACTTAAATCAGACAACAGTATGAAGTTTTGAAGTATGTTAAAAATGTTTTAACCATTGTTAATGATTAAAACATTTTTTCTAGAGTAAAATATACCAACAACTTTTACCTAAACATTGATAAATATTTATTTATACTTCTAAATATAAATAATCAAAGTATCGAAAATCAGTATGTTAACTAAATTAATATTTAATACCTCTCTTTTTCTTTCTCTCTCTGGTAAGAAATAAGTGAATAAAGAATAAAAACAGGCAACTGTTCAGATTCTTATAAAGTTTAATTCTCCAAAGATTTCGGTATCGATTCGTTTAGTCTTCGTAATGTATTAGCATTCAAATTTGGTTTTTCATGAAGGACTTACAGGCAATCTTTCAATCTGGCTTAACGAGTGCCACATGTCGAGTTGGGTAATTAGTTTACTTCTCCTGTAGGAGAAGAACTTCCCTGCATCTTACGATCCTTATTATCTTCCTTGAAGCTTAAGCAGTTTACATTTGTTATCGTTGTACCAGAAGGTTATTGGAAGGTCGTTTCCATTGGTATCCGAGAGCGAACTGCGCTGATGGCAGAGAGAAATAAATGAGCGTTGATTTTATTTTGTTGCTGTTCAATATTCAAAGGTGGGTTTTAATTAATTAGAATAAAATGTTAGATATCACCTTAATAAAAAACTGGAAATAAAATAAGTAAAAAAATAAGGAACTTTACAATAATAATAATAATAAGCTTAATAGAGTATTAGCTTAAGCAATGTAACGAAGACAAAATGAATATTTGACCATACCGAAAAATCCTCTTATAGGAACGTTCCAGTAGGAGAATGTGTAAACTGGGGTTTATGAGAATGGCAGAAATTGTGAATCAATACTTTTAACTTTGCTTTCTTTAAGAATTAGTAGTTTAATAAAGATCGCAAATGAATAAACAGATTACATGAACAATTTCGTTGCTACCTCACTTTTTTTTTTTTGGCTAGATAGGTGAAGCAAGAATGCTTTTCATATTCCCCTTTACCTGTAGAAGAAAATGTATGGATGGAGTGTTATTGAGCTATAAGCTCTGGTCATGGCGGGGTAACGGCAATAGCCGGTCCTCAGTTAAAACTTCATTGGCTACAGCATTGCTACCTGTTAACCTCTGGAGGTTATCCCCGCTACCTCATTATTTATTTATTTATTTATTATTATTATCATTATTATTATTATTATTATTTTGGCTAGATGGGTGAAGCAAAAATGCTTTTCATATTCCCCGTTATCTGTAAAGAAAATGTATGGATGGGGTAATATAGAGCTATAAGCTCTGATCATGGCAGGGGGGGTAACAGCAACATCCGAGCCTCAGCTAAAACTTCATTGGCTACAGTATTGCCATCCATTACCCTCCCTGGGTACCAATTTTAGTCGCCTCGTACGACATGCATGGGCTGCAGTGGAGCTATTCTTATCCCGGCCACCACACGGGGATTGACCTTTATTTCGAATAAATAATAACAGATGTGTAAATAGATTTCTTGTTTTTTATTTATTTTGCAAGAAAAAAGTAAAAATATATTTTTGAAAATTTTATTATAATAAAAGTTTACAATATTTGTTATAAAACATCATAAAAATTAACCTAAAATATTTCTTTGGATAAAAAAAAAATCATTTCCATGTTGACTGTAAATTATTCCCCATTCATTGGAATATAGTGCTGTAAACTATCATCGCAGCATTTCATTCCTACATTAAAATAATTAAATAAAAAACTGAACAAAGGATTTACAGAGACCAGTCACAAATCGTTGCTAAAATAAAACTAATTTGACTGATATATTTATTTTCTATAATTTCTAAATAATTTCTTTAAGTTTGAGACCATTCTGGGAGTGAGGCTACTAACATAATTTGAATGTTGTTTAGCTCGATGGGTTCCAAACTTGATAAAGTTCTACAGTTTTCCTAATTTTGCAAAATGATGATAACTTAACAATATTTAGGAACAAATTAGGACACATTCTTTTATTTATTTTCTAGGCACTAGTGAGGCTTCTCTTGAAATTAAGTACATTTAGTATACTATACGTGAGTATATGTATTGACAGAAGTAGCTTTGCTCAGAGTTTCTTGAAATGTTTTACATACGTTCATAAAGTAGAAATATCTGTCCAGATTTTATATGAAGTCAATATTATTATTACGTAACACCTCCAAGGAGTCCAAGGGCTCATCGCGGGAAAGTACTCTACTCCACCCGCCACACACTCTAACCGTCTCCCCTACTACTTCATTCTCTTACTGCACACAACTACAATCGTCCATCACCACCAACAATAG
Source organism: Typopeltis vanoorti (assembly GCF_054136105.1). Taxonomy (NCBI): domain Eukaryota; kingdom Metazoa; phylum Arthropoda; class Arachnida; order Uropygi; family Thelyphonidae; genus Typopeltis; species Typopeltis vanoorti. The sequence continues at coordinate 94,986,382 of NC_143552.1, forward strand.
TATTTTTTTATCTGTAAATTGCGTGTGATCTGATGGCCGATTTGCCTGTACACGGGATGAAAAACCCGAGTATCTGAGAGAAAAACCCTGCTATTCCCGTATGATATCTCAGATATTTTAATTCAACGGGTTTTTCATCTTTAACAACAGGTTTTCATTGTGATTATAATATTGTTTTTATTATTTTAATTTTTTTATTACATTTTTCTTTATGTCTCTGCTATTCGTTCTATTATAGCACCATGTGATTAAGATAGATCAAATCTACTAGTTTTGAAGTGCATGTAATTTTTAGATCCTACAGTTGTGATGCCTAATTATGTTTACATTAATTATGTTTAATTATGTTTTCTTAAATAATTTTAGCTGAGCCCAGGATGCGAAAACTCAAGTGATTGTAAGGAAAAATCCTACTACAATATCGCAGTATTGAAATAGGAAAATTCTTCAACATCAGCTAAAAAGCCCTTATAAAGGTATCTTGCATCTTAGACATGGTTGAAACCTAAGTCTTGCCAATTCAAGAATAAATAAGCACACTGTCGTTGCGACAGCGTTACGGAAGTTCCCCTTTCGGAATCGCACATTAATGGACCAAGCCAATGGTTCGCGAACTTTTTTTTTCTGTCCACGATCCAAAATACAGTCATCCCTCGACTTACGTCCGGGTTCCGTTCCATCCGGACGTAACTCGAGTCGGACGTAAGTCGATATATTAAATCAACAGAATTATACGGGTTAGGGACTTCACTGTAATAAGTATACTGTTATTTTAATTATTGTTTGGATGGAGAAACATGACCTTGAACTTGGTGAAGATCACCGTTATAAGATGGATGACCTGGAGCATTTTATCTAAAATTAAAAAAAAAAATTAATTCTACATTTTCTTTCACACAATAACTTTCCATTTCACTCGCATAACAGTTGATTAAGGCATCCGCAAACAATTTTTGAGTCATCCACGACTTCTTATTTCTCCGATAATGAACTGAAAGTATATGCTTCCTAATGATTTTCATAGCTCGTGGATTCCCACTGTGCCATATTACAAATAGTTTTAGCCATTTGTAATATGGCTAAAACCATTTAGTGGCTGGGATATTGTAATATTCCAGCCACATTACCCCCACCCCCCAACAGAGTCGTAACACGATCTTTAAGAGCTTTGAAATCAGACATAGATTTTAGTTTTTTGTGGATGAATTGTCCGCTCGGGCATTTTTTTCCGAAACAAGGACGTTTCATCCATATTAAATATTTGCTGTGACAAATAATTTTCCTTCGTAATAATTTTATCCAATTTTTCGACAAAACTCCTTGGCAACCTTCTCGGCACTTGCAGATTCCCCATACATTTTCACATTATGCAGCGCAAAACGCTGCTTGAATCTTACGAACCAAGCAGAAGAAGCGTTGAATTCGTAATCACAATCGGGTTTTGCTTTCTCCTTCAACATGTTGAAGAGACTTAGTGCCTTAGCGGTTATGGTCACAGCGCTAAGGGGTATGCGCTTTTGGTTCAGGCCCTCTATCAATGATGCAAGTAACATTTCCATATCACTGATAGGACCCTGTCGTTACTTCGTGACGACAGGGTCCTATCATTACTATCGTCGATTTAATGGAAGCAGATCCTTTCACAGCCTCTACGATTTTATCCTTATTTTTTAAAATGGTCGTCACTGTAGAATGAGACCATCCGAACTTGCAACTTCGTTTCAAGATCAATTGTTCGCCTCTTTTCCTGTGATTCTTCACTAGGTTTTTTGATTGTGCGGGTTAGGGGCCATGCCATATATTTAACGATAAATACCAAATAACCCATTTCTCAAACACAAAATCAAAAGAGGAACTGTTGAAGACACATGCCGACTGCCGAGGAAGGTTGCCGCTGACCACTGTGCATGCTTGACCTTACTCTCGCTTGCTTCTTGTTCGAAAGTACAGCCGAAAATGTTATTTATTCCCTTATGGGTTCACGGACGTATCTTTGAAAGGACGTAAGTCGAGGGATGACTCTATTTGAAAACCGTACACTCCTTGCAACTCCAAACGGTATATATATACTCGATACTTTCTACAACAAATTGCCGTCGTAGATTTGCCCAATTTCATTGTTTTTCTGAATAAAGTTCAATTGAATTCGAATAAAACAAAAGATGGTTTTGTTCGAGAAACCTTTATAAGGGCTTTTTCAGTTGACGTCGAAGCATTCTCCGATTACAACACATTGGTAGGATTTTTCCTTCTGGCAGTGAAGTTCATATATAAACTTCATCCTTATCTAATAATTAAATTCAGTAATTATTTTCAGAATTTACAACCTAAGTTCGGGTAGGCGAAGGCTTTAAGATAAAAGAATGACGCATCTATATTCTGTTTTATATCTCCTTCTGCAACTATCAGATCTTTCTGATCACTAATTATTATTGGCACAAGGATTTGATAGCGTCAAATTACTGTAAAATTTCCGTGATAATGACTACTAATATGCACTTAGATTAATGTCGCAGTGGCAACCTTAGGTATTGGAAAAGATAAGAATGGTTTCCTAACAGACATTTCTGGTAAATCGGGAGCATTTTACAAGGAACATTTCCAATAAGAGATGGTAATTTTTTTTATGACTTCCATTGTGAGTAATTTGGATTTAAAACTCTAGATTTTTTCTGAATCAAAAATTGAATTTAAAATCTCTTTACGATACTTATTTATTTATGGCTGAAATTATGAAAGTCATATTAACCTTTTATCGCTAGTTTCTTAACAAATTTATTGCGAATTGTTCATTATTTTTCAGGATTCTGACTTTATCAGCTGTCACATTTCAATCTTCTAAAATGCACTCTTATTGCATCAACCCACGCATATCTTGGTCTTTCCGTGGTCATTTTATTTTCTGCAATTTTTGCTTGAAATCCTGTTTTGCTAATCGTTCATATCTTATGTTTAAGTGACAATAAAATCTTACATTAACTCTGCTTAAACATCCTTAAATAATGATAATGTCGAAGGTATTTTTCCTTCTGATATCTTCATTTATAATATGTTTTGCTACTGGTGCTGGCTTTTATCACTCTTCCTCCCTCTCCCGACTTTTCTCAGAGCTTCCACGTCTGTAGTCTCTATTTTCGAGCAAGTGATTTGTTTCTAATCCGAGAGATGAAATCTGAGAGATCGAATACTGTGTTTGTTGAAACAAGTGTTGGAGATAGCATTATATTTCAAATCATGTTTATCAACAGCGAGTGGACCTACCTTTATTTGTGATCATACTTTTTCAACCCTCTAGGCATACTTGCCGTCAGATTATTATTTTTTTTTTATAATATATTAGTCTGGCATTTTCTGCTATACGATCTGAAACTTTGGTTGTCACCCAAAATGTCACTTCGTCCCAAATAAATTCTATTAGATTGAGGTCGTAACTCAGTCAGTGAAGCTATCAAAGCATGTCCTAGTTGCACCTTTAATATGACTTATACGCTATCATGTTAAAAGACAAGGGTCTGTTTCTTACAACTGCCACACTGTAGAAAGCATTGTCCTATTCAGAAGTGTTATGTATCCAAAGCTGGTTTCATTATTTTAGACGCTACAACCAAGTGTCTGTTCATAGCAGAAAAAGCAGCTCTACACAATTACACCTTCATCTGCAAACTTCACATTTGTGTTTGATACGCTCAAGCATAAGGCATTCGCGTGTCATCCGGCACACTCACACTCGTCCTTCCAACTGGAAAAAGGGCCTTGTCTCTTCATATTACCGTTTTTAATTCTCTACAGACTAGTCACGATTTTATATATTCATTATTTTACAAATAACAACACTAACCAGTAACTCCTCAAACGACTTATACTAGCGACTCAATTTTCTACTGAGCTACTAATCTGAAGACGATATTAGGTGATTGCAGTAAAAATGTGCTATATTTCATTTTTAATATCTTGAAATAATGAACTTTAAAACCTTTAAAAAATAAATACAACACTTTTTCTAAAATTTAGTGAGAAAAAATTAATGGCATTGTCTATAAATAATACACCAAGTTAAGAGTCTTCAAGGAAGCTTCATAGTGGCGAATCACCAAACAACAACTTGACGGTGTTAATATATCTTTCGATTATTTGGAGCATGATTTGATAATTTAGTAAATTTAGTAATATTTTCTTAAATTTAAAAGTTTAGTAATTTTTCGTTATGTTTCTTAAAGGTGAGTAAGATTACACAGTGAATTTAATAAACTACTAAACATACTAAACGATAGCTAGAGATGATATTTTAATAATAAAAGAACTGCCAACTAGCTCAAACAAAATAAAGTAAAAACTTAAATTACCATGAAAAGACAGCATAAACCCAGAATTCTCTAAATTGTCTGGGAAAAAAATCATCAGAGATTATTTATTTAGTTTAACAAAATATATATTAAAACGCATATACATACCAGCAAAATCAAAGTTCAATTTTCGTCAAGAAGAGGGGAATCATACACAGAGGTAGCAGAGTTTTCCGCTCCCAGAAACTCGTTTTTCATTCCTCATACGAGTACTAGTAAATCGGTTACACACACACACACGCGCGCGCACGCACACACACACACACACACACACAAAATACAATGAATGGGTGGTAGAGATGGTAGATTACGTAACATATCGGTAAACGGTGAATGGTGGATTATGTAGTGTGTAGAGTGTGTGGTGTGTCCTCCTACATTGAGTCTTTGGGCGTCATGGAGATGTGTCAGGTAATAATAATAATAATGATTCATTTGTTTGTTTGTTTTTTATGAGAGAAAACATGGTTTTTAAATCAGCAACTTAACAAAATCTATTGTAGAACACACGTAAGTGCATACAAATAAATATAAAATAGGATTAGGAAACTTCGTTTCTTTATTTCTAACTTGCTTTGAGAATGTGCTCACTCCCAGTAATACTAACCGGATCGATTACTGGCTCTTCTTCAACTCATCCGCTCCTTGGGACATGTCCCAAAGAACGGATGAGTTGAAGAAGAGCCAGTAAAAACGGATGAGTTGAAAAAGAGCCAGAAGAATAAAGAAATTGAAGAAGAATCCCATAGGTATGTGTCAAGGCAAATTAATGCAGCCAGCAGACCACTCCCCTGCTGCATCCCCTAAGAAGAAATAATCATGCCTGTAGATATGTGTTCAAGGGGCTGGTTTGCTTGTTTTGAGGGACAAAAAATCAGAGTTTCAGGGAGAAAAGACCTTCAAACCCTTATAATACTGGCTAACTCACCATTCAATTGAAAAGACCTGATAAAGGTTCTGCACGTAATAAACGAAATTCGAATCCTGGTTTTTCCTACCAAAAGATTCGTCTATACACCAACTGAGCTCTCGAGGCTCTACCGACTACTCACTGATTTCCAAAACTTAGGGTTAAAGGAGTGTTGCCCACTCCCTTTGGACAATGAAAAGGTGCTAGACGATTTCACTCCCATTGGAGAAGGAAAAGGTGATAGAAGATTTATTATTTATTTATAGAAAAAAGAAATACTTTTAATTATCTCAGATGTGAAAAAAACTATGGAGATAAAAAAATAAATAAAATAAACACTTTCAATGTTTTACATTACTTACGTTTACTTTTAAAGTCATTTTAAAGTGGTTGACTTATAATCTCCTTCTCCACTACAAACTGTCATCTCAAGAACCTTCCTGCAACCCTCTGCGTCACATTGCGTCTACAACTCCTCTCTATTTAAGTCTTAACCTTACCGACTCGACTCTCCTCTCTTCCGTCATCCTGGTGGTAGTGGTGGTGAACAATTTATCACTCTCTACGGCCATCTTGTTTGTGGCATCCGTTGAACATTCTCATAGCACTGTAAAGATCGACGTTCCAAGCTGTCCATCACATTTTCTTGAAAATTCAATCTCTTCATCATGATCTACTTCCGAACTCATTGAAGATGAGATATCCACATACTTCGTCGTAAGCCATCAATCTCTACAGCTCTTATATGACTCTTCCGCCTCGTATTCAGTGTCCGTCATTCTCTCCATACATCAAACGCTCTCTACACTATCATTTCGAGTATCGTCTTGTTTCCTCTGGAACGTCTCGACTCCATAGCACATCATTCAATTGCTTAATAGCATTACGGAATTGGTTGACACGATCATCTAAATCTTTCTCACATGTCCTGACTTATGAATAATAGATCCTAAGTATCTGAAAAGATCTACTGCTTTAACCTTACAGACTAGGAGATCTTAGTCTGCTTTCTCTACCAACCACCACATTTTTTGTCTTGATAAAATTTACTTTTACATCTCCTGTGCTATAAATATCAACCCAGTTGCCTTATCATGAAATGACTGCCATTTTGATCTTGAGCAATTATCTCTTGATCGTCGGCAAATAATAGTGAATGAAGACTGCTGTTTCCAGTCTCATTTTCCATAGCTCTACGGATAAATCTTAAACAAGGTCGGTAACATACCACATCGTTTTCTCACACCTTTGGATATTAAAAACTCGGCCAATACCATTCCACCATTCTTAATCAAACTGACGATTGACTTACTCACGTTCACTTTTCTCATCGATTCCCCCTCCCCCCCCCCCCCAGAGTCTGTTAATAGGGACGAAATCGTAGGCCTTTTCAAGATCCGTAAAAATCAAATGTGTTTCCTTCCATTTGGCGATTCTTTTTTTTATGATCTGTATTGTGATGAAAATATTATCAATGCAATGTCAATCTGTTCATCTGACACAAAAGGCAATACTCTTCTCTAACCTTGTAGTTCACTGATGCCCATGTAGGTTCTAGAGAATATACTAAACGAATTAAAAATAAATTCATCAGATGAAAAACTAAAGAAAAATAAACAGAACGAGATATCACATGGAAACGGAATGGCAAACATCCGATATCCTAAACAAATATTAAATTATAAACCAAAAGAAAAGAAAAGACAAGGCAAACCTCAAAAAAAAAAAAAGATTAAGTTAACGAAAGAGATTGGAACAGATAAAAAATTCGGTATTGGTGATTAGTCTAGTCTTATGATGATGGTGATAATCGGTAATATTTTACTATTAGTCAGGAACAATCCCCTCTCTTGAGAGGTTTGGTCTCAAAGTACAAGATTCAACAATCTTTCCTACGAACGATTTCAATCTCGTCTTGGGGGTCATCCTGCGTAGAATAGAATGCAGATTTACTTTTAAAAAGTAAGAGATAATATAAGCATGAAAACGAGCTTAATTTACTTGTTTCATGAATGCAAGCCTCGGTGAACGGTCCAGATTTTTTTAATAATACAAACTGGTGAAATGATTGAAAAAATTAAGAGTTAATACAATACTTATAAGTATTTTTAACTCAAAATAAGTGAATGCAACATTCAGTAACCATTCAAAAGAATAACCTATTAAAAACTGCTAACCATAATTATGACAAAAATTCAGATAAAAAAAATTCATGATTATATGTTTAATATACACAACTTCATGCAATAATCATATTAAATATTTGCGCAGCTCGTTTATTAAACGGATTTAATTTTCAAGTAAGGTTATTAAAATGATGCTAAATTACTTCCGTTTCACTATCAAAACGTTCTTATTAGTATTAAAATCACGCAAATGTATTCATTTCTGCAAGTCACATAACAACTAAAAAACTACAATTAATATTTTGTTTCTGCCCGTTTTTTATTCAGAACAAAATGCTGTGTGCCCGCCCCAGTTCTAAATATGGATATTCTATTTATATACTTTTCTCTTTGTATTGCATACTTCATTAAATATTTATCTTAACGTTTCCTTGATTTTTGACGCCATGCTTGTAAACTAGTTCATCTAGAAATGTAAAAATATATGTGTAAGGTTACTTATATGGTGTTATCATTTTTACCAGTTTCCTGTAAACAATATGATAAGAGATTTCCGATAATGCTAATCCTTGACCCGATTAAGCCTCCTTTTGTAAATATCAACAAGTAAACATCGAAAAAATGTGTCCGTGTAAGCAGTAATTGTATGAAAGGATAATTATATGAAATACGTTAAGTAATTATCAAATATTTTAAAGAACCTTTAGAGATCATGTCTTAATCTATTTGACTAATTATATATTTTTACTCTAAATTCCATCTGGGAAAGAATGTGGAATTTAAAAGCATACCGATGTCGGGCTAGGGAAGAAGAATACTTCTTAGTATTTTATTTGAATGTTTATATTGCATAATTTATAATTTTAAAATATAATCGCAGATGATTTTTATATTATTATTTAGGGATTTTTTTTTTATTTATAATAAAATGTATCTTGTGGAACACAGATTTTTATCCCCATTAAAACAAAGCTACTATTTGCTCTCTTAAGATTTTTGGTTTCTGCCTGGTCTCTGAAGAGAACTAACCATTTTGAAACAGCTATCAGGCCAGTGGAACCTTAGGTACTAATAAAAGGCGAATATATAGACGCTTGGGCAGCGCCCATGTCTTTTAAGAAGTGAAGCTAAGGCAACTCGTGGATGCCGAGGATTGTATTCTCGTAAATAATGTTGCTTTGAAATAATGTTGGATCTAATATCCCCTTTGCCTATGTAATAATAATTTTTAACACTTTATTTGTTTGCATACATGTAATAATTACATTATAAATTAGAGAAATTACAAAATTTAAAGATTATAAAAATTACATTGATTTCTGAAATCTTTTTTTGCACAATTATACTAATCGTCTTTAATGACATTCCAGCTTGTAATTTTTTACGAAATTCAGCACTAAGTGCTGCATATGTGATTCATTTTCTACATTGCATTTCAATTAAGATTTTGATAATAATACTTTTTTGATCTACATTTACAACAGGTGTTCTTCTAATATTAACAATGAAGATTACACGGAATTTTTGAATAATGGATAATAATAATAACAATATGATAATGTCTCAGATAAATTATATACATATGATTATTACAGATAATTTTTTTTGCATTTTCACACATTATGTATAAAATAACAATTTTTCTATTTTCATCGTACAGAGTATTTACATATTTACAATTAATGAATATTACACTTGATACTCTGTACATTATACCGTACGCAGTTTAAGGCATATTATTTCTTTTCAGTATTTTTTTTTCTTTGGATACAAATTCATATACTTTTTTTTCTAAAATATCTGTATCTTCATTATTATTATACATCGTACTGACTGTTTTGTAATTTCCAGTTTTTGATTATGAGGATTACGTATGGATGAGTGAGACGGATTAATCCCATCTACTTCGAAGCTTGGGTTAGCTTTTATATGAAGAGAGTTGGATTTAGCCTTCACTGTTTATGTTGTTGTTACTGTTTATGAATGGGATGTAGGCATTGGAAGCTGGTGATTTGTGATGTGAATATTAGTGTTTATGGTATCTTAACTTTATTGGTATATTTTCCAGAGTTCGTATTTTAATGTTCTGTAGTTATCTATGTGTTTTAAATTTCTTGGTAGGTTGTTGAGTAGCGTGGGTATCTGATGTGATCTCACAAAAGAACCGTATGAGTTGTTGAATGGATGTAGAGAGTTGTTGTAGGTCGTGTTATACGATATGTGTTTCTGTTGTTTCGATAGGTGATGTTGAAGTAATTCCTTATTAATGTTATGTAATGTTTCAGATTTTTAATTCTCAGGATTCTGATTATTAATAATAATAATAATAATAATAATAATAATAATAATAATAATAATAATAATAGGATAGAGTTATAATTATTATAATGACTGGCAATACGACTTCTCAAGTAAAAGTTTTTTTTTTTTAATGTTCCACACTCTCCCCCTCCCCCTTCCATTTTGAAGAGTGTGTCGATTTATCTTAAAATATCTACGCATATAGCACACATATATTTCAGTGGAAATTTATTGACCACTCAAAAACGTAATTGCATTGAAAATATATTGTCATATGTCTATCACCGCATTTGTCCTCACAGACAAATATTTCACAAGGCCTAACTCTCTATTTTATCATACATTAATTTCAAGATATTAATCATAAGGAGGACAATAGATCAAGTGATTATGGTAAAGTCATGCGCTTATTTAAGCAAAAATATAATAAATAACAATGTGGCAGTGTAATGTAAACCTTCAGAATCATCTTCATTGCAGAGTCCGTGAAATCATATCAATTTCAATAGAGGGACAGGAAGTGAAGACATCGAATAGCTTTTAATAAGTCCGAGCTTTGAGAAAAATGCCCTTAATTTTCTCAAAAGAAAGAATTAAAGACAATATCCAAAGCCGTAGAGCATCCTGCACATTAAGGAAAACATGTTCATGTGTCTCTATCTAATGAACTGCAAAATTAACGAATCGAGGAATATTTCAATATGCAAGATACCAACTGAAGTATTTCTCCATACTACTGCTTCTACTACTACTAATGATACCAATTCAGTGCTTAAATCATCGCGAAATTCTCTGATTTGATTACTTGCAAAGAAAAGATTTATTTATTTTTTAATCCTTTAATGTCTTTTATTCCCAAAGGGAGAAGTTGGAGCTAATTTAACCTTACTAACTTGTTGAAGATCAGTACAGCCTGGCCTGTCTACATCCTTCGGTCCTCACCGGTAGTGAGCTGCGGCTATCAATGAATCAGATAGCTTTTCGGGGAGAGATTACGTCAGATAAGTGCACAGTCATCTCGTGGCCCCGGAGCATTTAAAGGTGCATATCATCTCAAACAGTATAAATTCTGCGGTCGTTTCATCACAGTACTTGCTTTGAGCTATAGAGATAACAATAAGATACATACACATATATTTTATTTAAAAATCAGTTTGTCTCATGGGATTTTAATCAAATCAGTACTAATGTCTGTATAAATATCCATGGAAGAGCATGTTAGAGGTATCAGTTATGTTGATCTAGAGCCTGAGCTCTATCCAATCATGTTCCAAACTCTGATAAATCCGAACGATATGTTAGCCGGTCTCATGCAGAGATAGAGGGTTTTCCTCTCTAAAATTCGGGTTTTCATCCCACAAAACATACAAACCGGTCACAAGAATACACGAAATTAACAGACATAATACTGGCCTGATAGCCTAAATTGCTTCGTCTGTAAATTCAAACCACCAACCAACCAATTACAACGACGAGCAATTCACGATATCTAGTAAAATGGGATACATCAGGGATCCTGTATAGATATAGTGATGAATTTGAGAAAAAAATGTTATCATAGAATCTACAGAAATGTTTATCAAGCCTGTTATCCTTAGTATTAATCTCAGTTACACCTATTAGATTGTTACTGTATACTGTTGTTCAACTATGGCGAATGCGAACCACCACCGCTCACGCACTGAACAATACAGTTATCCACAATTATTTCAAATGAAAGCAATACGGTTTTTTTTTTTAATGTAATGGCAGTTATATTTTCTTACAATTTTTAGTGAATATATCTGTTGGTGATTTTTTTCCTTCTATGTTTATGCATCTGATGAGGTCCTAAAAGAGGAGGATGGGAGAGGAACCAAACCACCTCATGAGAAAACAACTTAGCCTTTGCTGATCTTGCTTTGTCTGTAGATATTGTTTTGAGATAGGCTTGAATGTTTTCAGGTTGTAAAACTCTAGAATCTAATATGGGAAACTTTAACCTGTAAATCGCCATTGGGTGAAAAGTCCAAATGAAGGCGCCTTGCTTAACAACGAAACTCTGATCCTGCCAGTGAAAACGCTTGATCGCTGTTAACTGAACCATGAAGGAGCTAATGCCTATTGGCTTCTTACGGCTTAATCGTTTTCCTGTAAATCTAATAAATGCAGTTTTGGAAAAAAACTAACCTCGCCCTCTTATTTTGTAATAAGAGGGCGTTAGTTCTATTCCATATTCTTCGATGTCTATCAGTCCATATATTTTGTGGGAGATTTCTCCATGCTGTAGTTAAGGGGAAAACCTGTCACTCAGCTTAAGAACGCTAACTAACTCCTTTATTTGAAGGTGTAGAATATCTTCAGCATTCTAAATGGGATTCGAGCCGGGTTTTCAACCAAAAGACATCGTTTATGTTTAAGATGGAGACGTTATATATGTTATAAGGGGGGAAATGCATTAAGTTTAAGCATATCTGCAATATTTTGCAGGTTGTAAGAACATGCAGATGATTTTTCCAGTCTCTCTCTCTCTCTCTCGATGGAGTGATGTATGCGTAATGCGTAATGTATTGTAATTTCTGAAGCAATCCATTTTCAATTCGACTCATGAAATTTTAAGCAGTCCCTCCTTAAATCAATGGAATCAGTGATCACGCAATGAGAGACCACGCGAGTTCAGCCGACCCAACGAAAGAGTACAGTATCGTAACCGTACATTACACGTTGATAGGATGAAGCGTATGTCGCATTTGTTAATCTGTTTTAGGTAAGACGACCCCCCTGCAGTGCGAAGATTTCCCCCCCCCTCCCTTCAAACACTACCTCTAATGTATGCCATTGCACTTCCAACAATCCATGCAGTCCATGTCTGAAACAACGTTCATACAAGTAGGTTAGCTAATCATTGGAGGAGAGGATCTTCCTCCTTGGAAACTCACTCCAGTTTTCACCACCATAAAATCCGGCAAACCAAAGAAATTATGTAATTAACAGTGACAATATATTCGCTTTATAACCTTTTATATAAAAAATAAATTCTAGTAAAGTAGTGGGTGAATTTTAAGCTGCATTCGATTAAGTAAATAAAAACTATGTGGTGTAATAAATTTTATAATGTGACAAAACAAAGGATTTGCATCTTATTGTAATTTATAATTATTTTTAACGTACCAGTTGAAGAATTTCTTGAATGTTCTTATTTTTGATATAATATATGTGCATCGCAATCGTTGTATATTCTCCGAATTTTGAATATTCATTCTTAACCATCCTTTTGAAAATTTTCATTTCAGCATAACTATGACTGATATCATAACTCAACGTAGCAAATCGAGCTTTGGTCGAATGACGTCAATTTTACAAGACTTAGGTTTAAGTATGTCTTTGTTTTTTTTGTCTCTTCTATAAACGCTTACGGAACATTCGCCTAAATTCAATACGAAGACAATTCGAAAACGTATTTTCCGATTAACGGAGTGTTGAAAGGGCATCAACATATTCAGTAACGGAGTAAATTTAAATCGAAGAAATAAATCAATCTTCGTTCAACGCTTTTGAACAACCTAACTCAGAGAGAGAGAGAGAGAGAGAGAGAGAGAAGCGCCGATCACGCGAATGTCATTTCATCAGAGAACACCTGCACATTCTCACGAAAACCGAAAGCGGTCATTGGTTGCCTCCGGAAAAATGGATTCGACTAAGTATTTACAGTATGCACCGTACAACAGAATCTCATATGAAGAAGGGGGAAAAAAATCAGTTATAGAACAAAATGGACGAGCCACGTTGTAGCCGAAACTTAATGATTTTCAAGGAAAAATGAAACGGCATTCTGTAGTAAAAGAAAAAAAAATACACAAAGCTGCTGATGTTTTATATTATATTCATTCCATTGCATACAAATACCTGATTATGACGATAAAACAGTGCATTATGGGACGGGAATGGAATTTTGTAACTCTGAGTGCAATGTCCACATGTTCACTACATAGTAACTTCGTTCTCTCATTCTCCCCCACTACCACACTTAAAAAGAGTATTTTTTTTCGTCTTGATTACTTACAAACCACATTTCAAAAATTTAGATGTAATTGTAATATTAAATATTACATATTAAATGTAAAATAACAAATATATATATAAAAAAGGAATCCTGTGATATTTTTGTTTTTTGTTATATATATAAATAACCATGTTATATATATATATGTATATTATCATCATCATCATCCTTTGAAGGATTTAGGCCCAGTAGCCTGTTCTGGTCTCTCTTTCTCCATCTTTTCCTTGGTCGTTCCTGACTTCTATATCCTCCAACTGGGTGGTATCGGAGTATTTTTTTGAGTAGTAGTCTTGAACTGTCCATTCTTTGGATATGTTCAATCCACTTCTTTCGATATTCATATACTTTGTCCAATATTGAGTCTGTTTTTAGTTCTTTACGTATTTCTATGCTTCTTCTTTTGCCCCAGAGAGTATAGCCTGCTGTCCTTCACAGAAATTTCATTTCTCCAGTTTCTATTATTTTTGTTTCTGCAGATTTTATGAACCATGATTCACTTCCGTGCAGTAGAGAAGGTCTTGCCGAAACTTTCTTAACTCTTATTCTTGTATGCTTTTGAACTTGGTTAGGTTAGAAAATATTATTGATCATTCCTGTTATCTTTAGAAAATTTGAAATTTTTGTGAATGCCAGCTTCTTTTGCATATAATGAATTATATATATATATATATATATATATATATATATATATATATATATATATATATATATATATATTTGAAATAAATATAGATTTAATGACTATAAGACCGAGATAACATATAAAGATTTTAATGATAAATACTACTAGTTTCGGCATATAGCAGCCTTCTTCAGGTATTTATAAAGGAAAAGAATACTAATAAACATTGAATTATTTAACAAACTGGAAATTACAGGTACAAATTGCCTCACATAATCGATACATAAAAACGTTGTATTTTTTCAAGTTGTTCCAACTGGCGTGCCATTGTTTGTTGCAATTGTGCGTGCAGGTTCACGTGAACGCCAATATTGAATAACTGCAGCATGGCTATCTGGGATGTTATAACTTAAATTGTTGTTTAAGTGGACCGGGTTCAGTAGGATTTCCCTTGATTCTACGATTTTCCTTTCAAACTCATCATCACAGCGAAAGATATTTTCTGATCTATTCCAGCAGACAGAGTGGCTTCGTTGGTCATCATTAGGATTATTTGAAAAAAGAACATGACTGGATAACGCAGTTGCATGAGATCTTTTGTAAGAGATGTCTCTTTTATGCTCTTCTATTCGTTGTTCAATAGATTTGTTTCTTTGACCAAAGTATGGGATATTGCAATCGCACCACAATTTATATACTCCAGGGTACTTAAGGTTGTGATGAGTAGGTTTTGGATGGCTGATTAGAGAACGGATTTTTGGAAGTGTGGTGAAGAAGGTCCTGATATTATATTTTTTAAGGACTTTAGCTATTTTCTTAGAGACTGTGCTAATGTATGGAATGGAGATGCTACCTTTAAAATTAATAGTCTCTGTTGTGCACTGCCTAGGAAGATACAGAAGAAATTTCTTAATTGTTTTTTCAGAGTATCCATTTTGTTTAAAAATAAGAGTGAGGTGATTCATTTCTTTTTGTAGTTCATCTTGTTCATTTAAGAGAGGACGTGCTCTGTGTCCTAAGGTAGATATAATTCCAAGTTTTTGTGGTGGAAAATGATGAGAAAGATTATGCAGATATCTATTGGTATGCGTAGGTTTCTGTACATAGAGATTTTTAATCTTTCAGAGCATCGTGTAAGCATAACATCCAAGAAAGGTAAGGAGTTATTATTTTCTAGATCAGCAGTAAATTTTATATTAGGATGTTGGATGTTTAGATGACGAAGTAAATCTGTGAGAGATGTGTGCCCGTGATTCCAAATAATGAATATATCATCAACATATCTTTTCCAAACTTTTGGTTTAAATGAGAATAGCTAGTTTTGACATTATATCTTTATTTACTAACGTTCCTACGGACGAAGTACTTACATTACTACAGGACAAATTATCCAAAAAATGTTCACTTTATTAAAGCATTGCATTCATTCTGGTTACTTCAGATATCAGGACTCCATTTACCAACAAAAACAAGGCCTGGCAATGGGCAACCCTTTGACCCCAGTGCTAGCTAACATCTTCCTTGAAGATTTTGAAAAGAAAGTCATATCTTCCATTCTCATTTAAACCAAAAGTTTGGAAAAGATATGTTGATGATATATTCATTATTTGGAATCACGGGCACACATCTCTCACAGATTTACTTCGTCATCTAAACATCCAACATCCTAATATAAAATTTACTGCTGATCTAGAAAATAATAACTCCTTACCTTTCTTGGATGTTATGCTTACACGATGCTCTGAAAGATTAAAAATCTCTATGTACAGAAACCTACGCATACCAATAGATATCTGCATAATCTTTCTCATCATTTTCCACCACAAAAACTTGGAATTATATCTACCTTAGGACACAGAGCACGTTCTCTCTTAAATGAACAAGATGAACTACAAAAAGAAATGAATCACCTCACTCTTATTTTTAAACAAAATGGATACTCTGAAAAAACAATTAAGAAATTTCTTCTGAATCCTCCTAGGCAGTGCACAACAGAGACTATTAATTTTAAAGGTAGCATCTCCATTCCATACATTAGCACAGTCTCTAAGAAAATAGCTAAAGTCCTTAAAAAATATAATATCAGGACCTTCTTCACCACACTTCCAAAAATCCGTTCTCTAATCAGCCATCCAAAACCTACTCATCACAACCTTAAGTACCCTGGAGGATATAAATTGTGGTGCGATTGCAATATCCTATACTTTGGTCAAACTAACAAATCTATTGAACAACGAATAGAAGAGCATAAGAGAGACATCTCTTACAAAAGATCTCATGCAACTGCGTTATCCAGTCATGTTCTTTTTTCAAATAATCCTAATGATGACCAACGAAGCCACTCTGTCTGCTGGAATAGATCAGAAAATATCTTTCGCTGTGATGATGAGTTTGAAAGGAAAATCGTAGAATCAAGGGAAATCCTACTGAACCCGGTCCACTTAAACAACAATTTAAGTTACAACATCCCAGATAGCCATGCTGCAGTTATTCAATATTGGCGTTCACGTGAACCTGCACTCACAATTGCAACAAACAATGGCACGCCAGTTGGAACAACTTGAAAAATACAACGTTTTTATGTATCGATTATGTGAGGCAATTTGTACCTGTAATTTCCAGTTTGTTAAATAATTCAATGTTTATTAGTATTCTTTTCCTTTATAAATACCTGAAGAAGGCTGCTATATGCCGAAACTAGTAGTATTTATCATTAAAATCTTTATATGTTATATATATATATATATATATATATATATGTGGCGATTAGTTTTTACTCGGTTGTTATACATTTCAAAAAATAGATTTAATGACTCCAAGACCGAGATAACATTTTACAAGATTTTAATGATAAATACTACTAGTTTCGGCATATAGCAGCCTTCTTCAGGTATTTATAAAGGAAAGGAATACTAATAAACATTGAATTATTTAAATAAACAAACTGGAAATTACAGGTACAAATGAATATATATATATATATATATATAGGGTGTCTTATGTCTGTAAACTGCGAGTGTTCTTCTTGCCGTTTTTGCGAGACGAAAATTCTAAGTTTCCCGAAGGAAAATTGCTTCCAGCGTAGTATGAGACCAGTGAAATCACCTTCATTTGAAAAGTCCTGTTAAAGGTTCTTCGCATCCTTCACGGGATTCGAACTTAGGTCTTCCTCACTACAGTGCATCATTGAAATCGACTGAGCTATGGAGGCTCTCAGGTAAATTTACGTGCGTGATATTTTATTTCCATTTAAACCCTAAATTCTCTAATGTCTTTCATTCCCACTGGAGTGAAGCTCCCATAGTCATAAGTATTTTTTTTTAATTTAAATTTTTGAAATTTCAATCTCCATCTTTTATGCCTTTACTGATAGTTAGCTCAAATCATCGATGAATTAAGGCTTTACATACAGCAGAAAGAGTTCGGGAGACAACCGCCGCCATGTCGTAGCTTTAAACTCCAACACTTGTATTATTTTTTGTAACAGCGTGACTTCTACTGTAGAATTTTTTTTTTAGATGCGTAGTTAAAAAACAAACCTACAATGACAAATGTCAACTAATTGGGATATTAACTAAAGAAAGGCATAGAATCAGTTCTTCTAGTTGGAAACTAGAATCGAACTTATAATGGTCTTTCTCCAAGACTGCCTGGCGCTATGGAAGTAGAGCCATTTTTCTGTTTCTTTTTCTTTTTTCCCAAGTTTTTATCTTAAATCTAAATTTAAAATGCAAAGCGTTGTACACCAGACATGAATTTTCAACAAATACAATAAATTCAAAACTTCTTGAACTTAATTAATGGTTTGCTCTCTCAGTTTTTAGACGTTTCAGAATTTAACTGAGCTATCATAGAGCATCACACGACTGCGAAATGGTTGTTTGATTTTTTCACAATACCAGGCAATTCATCCCATGCTATATACATATGACATATTATCGGCAATTGGCACTATAGATATTTTGCAAGCTTTAAATCCATCTTGGCTGTTTGATGATTGGAGAATATAATCTATCGCAAATCAAGACCAAATAATTCAAGCTACGCCGATAACATCTGTCAACGGAATCATGAGCATAAAACAGTGAGACAGAATAATCATTACCCCTGTCTTCTAGTGAGTCCCTGTAGTAGTTCTGGTATTGATGATTGGTTGGAAAGACTTACTTCCGAATCTCTCTCTTCAAGGACGTAAAGTACCTTCATAAGGGTTTTTCAAAAGAAGCTATTAGCTAGTGACATAGGGTGATGAAAGGATTTACCCTCCTCCGAAACTTGGAATTTTTCATCCCTAAACAGGCAAAGGGATAGAGAAGACACACACACACACACACACACACACACACACACACACACACACACACACACACACACACACACACACACACACACAGAGAGAGAGAGAGAGAGAGAGATCGTTTAACCTTAGTTGTTTAGGCAGTAATTCTACCTAATTCTCCTGTATTACTGTATTAGTAATCACAGACTTAATAAGTAAATTCTCCAATTTTCATGGTTCCAAATAATTATATTTGATGGATAATCGTAGAACAATATTGCAATCCCTATATCTTGTTCCGATCATCCAGAATTTTCTAGACCCTTTAAATCTAAATAACTATTTATATTGTAATTTTGAGTGTAGTAATCGGTTATGTTGTATTTAAATTACAAATATATAAATATATTGTTGTATCTAATAAATGTATCTAAATGTACAAAATAAATATATAAATTTATATTGTACATTTAGATGTGATCGGGTCTTCTTTTTAATTTTTTTAAATTTCATACATATGTATGTATGAAATCATAACAGATCATCATTTCCCATCATCATCATAGAATTTTTCATGTTGTACCTTCTCATCAGGTAAGGCAGTTTCTTGGGCAAATAAGAACAAAGTTCTTATTTGGCTATATGGTGTTCGATATCTACACAAAGTTTCCAAGATTGTAAAATAATATCCAAATTAATTCTGTTCTTCACTTATATTTCAGTAGTATTAAGTTTCAAATCTGTAAAATATCCAATATGTACAATGTTTTTAAAGGTTCTAAACAAAAACCCAGAAGGGTCTGTTTCTTAATATATCTTCATTTAATAGATTTTTTTTATCACATACAATTCTGATTTTATTTTATTTTTTTATTCTTTGCTTAATCATTTTTTGCTTATTAGAGCAAGTTACTTGGACTTAGTTGAACATTCAAAATATCGTGACGGTAGAAGTAGTGTAGGCAATCTGAACAAGATCAAGATAAGATAAGGGATCGTGACGTCATTGTGTGATAAGATGATTGACGTCATTGTGCTGGAGGCTTGGCGTGACGTCATCAGATTGGAATGTTTGGAATTTCCCTGGGACACATATGTGTCAGTGACATCACTAGTGTATTTTTATTTGCGTATGGTTTTGTGATGATGGCTAGAGATAAGATATCTTGGAATTTCCCAGGGTGACTTACATCCGCCATTGACGTCACTTTGGTTTTCGCTTGTCTATAGTTGGCAATAAATAAATAAATTGTGTGTGAATTCACTGTGATTTTGAAAAAAAAAAAAAAAGTGATCATACTTAAATTTGCATAACACATCAACGACACCATTTGTTCATTTAAGTTTACACATTTTATTTCACGGATATTATTTACGATGTTATCTTTCTGAATATAACATAGAAATAGGAATTTTCTGACATCACCAATGTCTGTGGTGTTTTTCTTGTCGTAACATTTCTCTGATGGGACATGTGCGATTGGCTGATATCGAAACTGCTTCCCATATTAGTAGATTTCAAAATACTCAAGTATAAATAGTACTGCTATTAAAGCAATCATCTGCCGCTTTTGCGATGGTTCTTGAGTTTTATCTGCAAAGAAAAAAATCTTATTGTTAGTAATGGAAAAGTTAGCAGATTACTAATCCTAATACAGTAGTTAGTTTTGGAAGTGTCAAAGCTTTACAGAAACATACAAATTTGCCACATGAAACCGTGAAAAGTTGGTTAGCAACACAGCCTACTTATGTGAGACATACGTCCATTAGAAAAAAGTTTAAATGCAATCAAATCAAAGTCCCGACACTTTTACACACTTTTCAATGTGATTTGGCAGAGATGTCATCCCATGCAAAAGAGAATGGGGGTGTGTGTTTCCTTCTTGTATGCATTGATTGTTTTTCCCGATTTGCGTGGGTTTGAACACTGAAGGAGAAATCAGAAGACGCTGTTGTTAACGCTTTCGAGTCTATTTTTAAAGAAGTGCCATGTTACATAAACACAGATCAAGGAAAAGAGTTTTGCAACAAGAAAGTTCATGCATTATTTAAGAATCATAATATTCATTTCTACACGACCAGGAGCGAAATGAAAGCACCGATTGCAGAAAGATTTATCAGAACATTGAAAACAAAGATCTACAAATGGATGAAGTATACTAAAATTAAAAGTTATACAAGGTTTTGCCGATCCTTGAACATACTTATAATCTCACACCACACCGCACTATCGGTATGGCTCCTTCGGAATTTAACCTTCACAACGAGGATCGTGTTTGGAAATATTTGTACAGAACTCAAGAGGAGGCTAGCAAACCAAACTTTCACGTAGGCGATAGTGAGGTTTTAAGTGATGATACCCACAAATTAGAAAAGGGTTTTGGGGTAACTGGACACGAGAATTGTTCACTATTGCTCAGGTTATTAATAGAAACCCTGTAGTATATAGACTTCCGCACAGGACGGAGAGAGATAGTGGATGGAACTTTCTATGAACCCCAACTGCAAAAGGCTCATATAGCCAATGAACTTCCAGAAGACGTGTATTCTAATCGAAAGAGTACTTAAGCACCGCAAACAGAAAGGAAAGCTTCAGTATTTTGTTAAGTGGCTCGGTTATCCCTCATTGTATAATTCTTGGGTTCGTAGCGACGATGTTTTACTTAACCCTTCCCAGTAACGCCAGTATGAAAATGTTCCCTACTAACACGCAAACGAACTATGAAGTGGAATTACCACACGAGATCAGACTTAAAGGTAAATGGGAAGTTGCTCTTGCCGAAATTCATCTTCCTTGAGAATTTAATAACATCAATTCCGGCTACGATGAGTTTCATATGATACGTGGAGGTGGTGGAGACAACAATATCGACAACAACAACAACGACATCACAGGAAATAATGTTTCCGAAAAGCCTAAAAAAGGATTTTACAAAGTGTACAAGAATCCTCATGGCAGTTACAATTCACCCTCTGAACTTCTTCAAGCAGTATTTGATGTGAGTTCTGTGATTACTGGAAAAAAGAACCCGAACAACACCATTTCTATGACATTCCCATAAGATTACAACCTGTTGTTTCCAAACGAGGCCCTAGGTTTGGGGCTTCTACTGGGTTATAATCAGATTGGTGTTAAACTGGATGGTACAATCACTGGGAAATATCAGTTGATATAAACAGGGGTGTAGCCGCATATTTTGTTTATTCTGATTTAATCCAAGAACAGATAATTGCTGATACATGTGCGCCATTGTCACGAGTTGTTCAGTGCAGCACCAAGTGTTCTTTCTTTTTTACTTACCCTGATTATTATCCGTTACGAAAACAAAAATTTCAGTCAATTAGCATTGAAATTCGTTCTGACAGCGGCGAGTTGTTCCACTTTCGTGGCGGCAAGACAATAGCTAAATTACACTTCCGACAAGTGAAGGATGACTGATTATCTCAGATATTACACACTGCAGGCAGGTGGGGCTCAAGTGTTTACGGGGCCCCCAATACAGCGTGGTACGGATTAGATAGCATTTCCAGAAGTGCCTTCTCCTTTCTAAGTCCACTTTTAAAACCTGCAGCTCAATTTTTCGGTCGTCAAGCCTTAAAAGCTGGTCAGCATATGATAGGACATGTATTGGAAGGGATACCTGTACGTCGATCCTTTATAAACAGAGCATCAGAAGATGGGAAAACCATTGCTGAAAAAGCTCAGAGTCGATTAGTTCAGAGAGGTCAAGGAAGCAAGAAGAAAAAAACGAATACTAAAAACCGCAAGCGAGATGACATCTTTTGCTGAGGATATGATATCAGAGTTAGATCTTTTTTCCCACCCTCGTGTTAACATGTGTGTGGAAAGAAGTTCTTATGTCACCTACCAGCCAAGATCCAGTACTGACAGTGTAGCATACCAGGTACATCTGAAGAATACTTGGATTTGGGAAAATCATACCTACGCGTTCGTGTGCGCATCACTGACAATGATAATAAACCTATCGAAGATTCTTCTGTTGGTGTTGTGAATACTTTTTTCCATTCCCTGTTCAGTCAAATTGACTTTTTTCTGCAAGATAAACTAGTGAATGTGTCATCAGACACGTATCCTTATAGGGCTTATATTGAAAACCTGCTAAATTATGACAGAGATGCTAAAAACAGTCAGCTGACAAATGAACTATTTGTTAAAGATGATGTGGCTAATTACCAATGAAGATGTCTTAAAATCCATTGGCAAAGCTAAACATCTTGTACAAATAATCAAGAAACGAAAAACATCATATCTTGGACACATCATGAGAAACAGCAAATACAACTTCTACAAACTATTTTGGTAGGAAGAATTGATGGCAAAGGAGCTAGAGGAAGAAAAAGAATATCATGGTTTGACAACATCAAGACGTGGACAGGAAAGAGCAGTGCACAACTGCTCAGATTAGCACAAGAGCGCAGTTTGTTAGCCAAGATGGTCGCTGACCTTCGATAGAAGATAGCACAATAATAAGAAGAAGATGTGGCTAATGTTAGTGACATGTTTACCAAAAGTGAATGTGGAATGCGTTGACAACAAGCTCGAATTAACCAATCGAAAAGTGTCGAGATACTTGGGCGAATACACGCTGACATCATGCACGAAGACTGGTACTTGATCAACAATGTTTCTGTCCGTGTTCGTTTGCGTGAAAGTTTCATTTTAGAAGGAATGGTCAGGGTAAGGGTCAGGTAAACAGTACTATAAAGAAAAATAATCGAGTCGAGTGCCTTTTTAGTTACAGCAATTCGTTCATCCAGTGCAGCTATCGTATTGTGTTGTGGTGTTTTGTGTTCAGTAAAGTCTGTTTTTACATGATCTCTGATTATATAAAAACAATCACAGTCAAATTATGTTATCATTTTCGCTATGTTCATACATCCATTTACATGCATTATTTCCGGAGCTACTCAGTTAGGAAAAACAACCTTCGTGTTGTCTCTCATAGAACATTGTAAAAAAATTAATCAAACCATCACCGGAGCGAATTGTTTACTGTTACAGTGAAAATCAGGATAAATTTAAAAAATTTACCAACATAGAATTCGTGAATGGTTTGAAGTTACGTGAATTTGATTCTAATGTGAAAAATTTACTCATAATCGATGATTTGGTTCACCACGCTAAGGACAGCACGGAAATAGCTGATGTTTTCATAAAAGGTTCACATCACCGTAACCTCAGTGTTATTCTACTGACACAAAATTTATTCTGTAAAGGAACACATTTTCGGACAATTTCTCTCAATATCCATTTTGTTAATGCATTTAAAAATCCCCGAGACTTTTTACAATTTTCTCATTTAGCTTTCCAAGTATTTCCAGGACAAACGAACGTATGTCCTGGAAATACTTGGGAAGTTAAATACTTGGGAATGCAACACGGGAACCTCACTCATATTTTATTTTAGACTTTAGACAGAAAACACCTGATATTTTACGCTTAAGGTCGCGGATCTTGCCAGGAGAAGAACCCAACACAGTGTTTATTCTTGAATGGCTGATAGACTCAAACGCTATGAATATCTCATCAAGTACTTATCTCATTCCTCTCCTAAATAAGCAAATGATGCTTTAAAACTCTGCACCTCCAGCCAAATCATGACGCTGTGTGAAATCTGCAAAAATGTTATATCTGGTGATATTCCACTAAATAACCACCAGAAGTCACGCCTACGAAGGAAAAATAAAAAATAATAAGAGCACTAAGCAACAAATCGGTTCCCTTCATTACTAGAAGAAAACTGGTTTTACAGCACGGCGGAGCACTGTTCCCATTCTTAGGCAGTATCATTGTTCCTTCATTGAGTTCACTTATTAGAAAATGAATCATATGTTTAAAAAATTTATGCTCCTCCAATCACTAGAGGAGCGTGAACTGTACACACTAGATGATGAGATGACTGCCATTTTAAAAATAACAAATAAATATGCAGATGAAAAAGTAAAAGCATATTTAAATGTTCTGCAAAAGTATTTAGGTTTGAAAAACCAATTGGTTCACACAGAAGGAGAGCAACAGGAACACAGACTGTCGGATCCGGAACCTACACTGAGCAAACCGAATATCCAGACCCTTTCCCGTCAGCCATCACCATCAGCCGGTCCCAGTGAGGAAAATGCTTCCACTCCAATCCCTGCCCGCAAGAGAGTTCGAAGGAGTACCATTTTCGTCTTTTTATCTCCCCGAAAGCTGAGTGGGAATAAGAAACTGGTGTGGAAAAAATGGTAAGTGAAAAAAACAATTGTTTTTTTAATTATTTTTTATTTTCAGTAAATGATCTGTTACAGCATTTGTGACTACAATATCATAGGGCCACAATTCCTTAGAATAACGTTTGCTAATAATATTTTGCATAGAAAGACCACGACATCTCAATATTAAAAAATATATATATATATATACAGTGCAAACCACACGCGACAGATTCTTTAGCGTGTACAGCTACAGAATTATATATTAGTGTTGATATTCAGAAAGTTAACAATATCGCTTTCGGGTGGACGACTAATGCTATCGAAAAAATCGCCGCGTTTGTCTTTGATATAGATAGCTTGCCAATGTTGTCCTGGCAACTAGGTCGAATCTGTGTTCACGACGAACATCGACTATTATTGTCTGATCGGATGTTGTGGCAATTCATCACGAGCACAAACTCCTAAACCCACCTTTCTTGTGATGGGTTCTAACTCTAGTATGCTTACTAATTGTTCAGTGTTCATAGTCCAGTAAAACAGAACGATCCTTTGTTACGGATAAAGTACACTCAAATTCTGCATAAAGAACCACTGCGATGTTTTCAGGAAGAGGTTGAGAAAATTTAACTTCGAGTCGCACACTTCCACTTCTTAACAGGCTGACATGGGGGACAACGGCATTTTGATCTGGCATTAATTGTAAAAACGACGGTACATTGGAAGAACGACGGTACATTGCGCCCTTCGATTGGAATAGACCTAAATTCGATTCTCGTCGTGAAGGGAGGAATCTTTATCTGGACGATTTTCAATCGAAGGTGAGTTAGCAGATCTCATACGGAGGTAGCAGGTTTTTTCTCCCGGACACTCGGGTTTTTCATCCCGCAAACAGACAATTCGGCCCTTCAGAACACACGCAATTTACAGACATAGAATAATAGTTGTAGTGGTGGTGGAGGTGGGAGGTAGATGGCGTTGATGGAGATGATACGTAGTAGAGGTTCGGTGTAGAGGTTGAGACAGTTGTAGGTGTCCACCGGCGATGAGTCTTTGGACTCCTTGGAGGTGTCAATAATAATAATAATAATAATAATAATAATAATAATAATAATAATAATAATAATAATAATAATGTCAAATCAATAGAGAACGTTTCCCTTTAAAAATACTGAATACCGTCAGTATCACCACAAGAAAATTCAGATTGAAATGATGAAAATTAAATGGATTTCTGTTGAAAGTGCCATTAAATCCATCACTAGCGACCAGTCCAATAATTAATCTAGATGGTATTTCACCGAGATACAGATTGTCTCGTTTGGCATCTGATATACCCTTGGGAATCGAAAAATTAGACACTTTATTATTATTATTATTATTATTATTATTATTATTATTATTATTGCTGATACTTCCAAGGAGTCCGAAGACTCATTGCGGGAGGATACCTGTACTCGATTGATGGGATATACCATGTTTGACTTGTCTAACACAGACAGATGAGCCAGTTGAATCTTTGGGTTTATTTTGACTTTGCGGACAAAAAGTGTACCCTCTTCAATTTGCACTTTAGCCTTAGCATCAGAATTTGCAGTCAGTAAACAAAATTCGGGAGAACTGCGAACCAAACGAACAGGGACAGAAACATTCTTGATCAAGTACCGGTCTTGATTCATGATGTCAGCGTGTATTCGACCAATCATCTCGACACTTTTCGATTGGTTAATTCGTGCTTGTCGTCTACGCATTCCACATTCACTTTTGGTAAACATATCACTAACATTAGCCACATCATCTTTAACAAATAGTTCATTTGTCAGTTGACTGTTTTTAGCATCTCTGTCATAATTTAGCAGGTTTTCAATATAAGCCCTATAAGGATGAGTGTCTGATGCTACATTCACTAATTTATCTTGGAGAAAAAAAAAGTCAATTTGACTGAATAGGGAATGGAAAAAATTGTTCACGACACCAACTGAAGCATCTTCAGTAGGCTTACCATCATTGGCAGTGATGCGCACATGAACGTGTAGGTATGATTTCCTCAAATCCAAGTATTCTTCAGTTGTACCTGGTATGCAAACTTCTACGGGACCTCCACTGTCAGTACGGGATATTGGTTGGTAGGTGACATAAGAACTTCTTTCCACACACATGTTGACACGAGGGTGGGAAAAAAGATCTAACTCTGACATCATATCCTCAGCAAAAGATGTCATCTCGCTTGCGGTTTTTAGTATTCGTTTTTTTCTTCTTGCTTCCTTGACCTCTCTGAAGTAATCAGCTCTGAGCTTTTCAGCAATGGTTTTCTCATCTTCTGATGCTCTGCTTATAAAGGATCGACGTACAGGTACCCCTTCCACTACATGTCCTATCATATGCTGACCGGCTTTTAAGGCTTGACGACCGACAAATTGAGCTGCAGGTTTTAAAAGGGGACTTAGAAAAGAGAAGGCACTTCTGAAAATGCTACCTAATCCGTACCCACGCTGTATTGGGGCCCCGTAAACACTTGAGCCCCACCTACCTGCAGTGTGTAATATCTGAGATAATCGGTCATCTTTCACTTGTCGGAAGTGTAATTTAATAATTGTCTTGCCGCCACGAAAGGGAAACAACTCGCCGCTGTCAAAACGAATTTCAATGCTAATTGACTGAAATGTTTGTTTTCGTAACGGATAATAATCAGGGTAAGCAAAAACGAAAGAATACTTGGTGCTGCACTGAACAACTCATAACAATGGTGCACATGTATCACCAACTATCTGTTCTTGAATTAAATCAGAATAAACAAAATATGCGGCTACACCCATCTTTATATTAACTGGATATTTCCCAGTGATTGTACCATTCAGTTTAACACCAATCTGATTATAACCCAGTAGAAGCTCCAAACCTGGGGGCCTCGTTTGGAAACAACAGGTTGTAATCTTATGGGAATGTCATAGAAATGGTGTTGTTCGGGTTCTTTTTTCCAGTAATCACAGAACTCACATCAAATACTGCTTGAAGAAGTTCAGAGGGGGAATTGTAACTGCCATGAGGATTCTTGTACACTTTGTAAAATCCTTCTTTAGGCTTTTCGGAAACATTATTTCCTGTGATGTTGTTGTTGTCGATATTGTTGACCCTCCTCCTCCATCACCTCCACGTACCATATGAAACTCATGGTAGCCGGAACCGATGTTATTAAATTCTCCCGGAAGGAATGATTGAATTTCGACAAGAGCAACTTCCAATTTACCTTTAAGCCTGATCTTGTGTGGTAATTCCACTTGAAAGTTCGTTTGCGTGTTAGTAGGAAGCATTTTCATACTGGCGTTACTGGGAACGGTTAAGTAAAACATCGTCGCTACGAACCCAAGAATTATACGATGAGGGATAACCGAGCCACTTAACAAAATACTGAAGTTTTCCTTTCTGTTTGCGGTGCTTAAGTACTCTTTCGATTAGAATACACGTCTTCTGGAAGTTCATTGGCTATATCAGCCTTTTGCAGTTGGGGTTCATAGAAAGTTCCCTCCACTATCTCTTCGTCCCATGCGGAAGTCTATATACTACAGGGTTTCTATTAATAACCTGAGCAATAGTGAACAATTCTCGCGTCCAGTTACCCCAAAACCCTTTTCTAAATTTGTGGGTATCATCACTTAAAACCACACTATCGCCTACGTGAAAGTTTGGTTTGCTAGCCTCCTCTTGGGTTCTCTACAAATATTTCCAAACAGGATCCTCGTTGTGAATGTTAACTTCCGAAGGAGCCATACCGATAGTGCGGTGTGGTGTGAGATTATAAGTATGTTCAAGGATCGGCAAAACCTTGTATAACTTTTAATTTTAGTATACGTCATCCATTTGTAGATCTTTGTTTTCAATGTTCTGATAAATCTTTCTGCAATCGGTGCTTTCATTTCGCTCCTGGTCGTGTAGAAATGAATATTAGGATTCTTAAATAATGCATGAACTTTCTTGTTGCAAAACTCTTTTCCTTGATCTGTGTTTATGTAACATGGCACTTCTTTAAAAATAGACTCGAAAGCGTTAACAACAGCGTCTTCTGATTTCTCCTTCAGTGTTCAAACCCACGCAAATCGGGAAAAACAATCGATGCATACAAGAAGGAAACACACACCCCCATTCTCTTTTGCATGGGATGACATATCTGCCAAATCACATTGAAAAGTGTGTAAAAGTGTCGGGACTTTGATTTGATTGCATTTAAACTTTTTTCTAATGGACGTATGTCTCACATAAGTAGGCTGTGTTGCTAACCAACGTTTCACGGTTTAATGCGGCAAATTTGTATGTTTCTGTAAAGCTTTGATACTTCCCAAACTAACTACTGTATTAGGATTATAGTAATCTGCTAACTTTTCCATTACTAACAATAAGATTTTTTTCTTTGCAGGTGAAACTCAAGAACCACCGCAAAAGCGGCAGATGATTGCTTTAATAGCAGTACTATTTATACTTGAGTATTTTGAAATCTACTAATATGGGAAGCAGTTTCGATATCAGCCAATCGCACATGTCCCATCAGAGAAATGTTACGACAAGAAAAACACCACAGACATTGGTGATGTCAGAAAATTCCTATTTCTATGTTATATTCAGAAAGATAACATCGTAAATAATATCCGTGAAATAAAATGTGTAAACTTAAATGAACAAATGGTGTCGTTGATGTGTTATGCAAATTTAAGTATGATCACTTTTTTTTTTTTTTTCAAAATCACAGTGAATTCACACACAATTTATTTATTTATTGCCAACTATAAACAAGCGAAAACCAAAGTGACGTCAATGGCGGATGTATGTCACCCTGGGAAATTCCAAGATATCTTATCTCTAACCATCACCACAAAACCATACGCAAATAAAAATACACTAGTGATGTCACTGACACATATGTGCCCCAGGGAAATTCCAAACATTCCAATCTGATGACGTCACGCCACGCTTCCAGCACAATGACGTCAATCATCTTATCACACAATGACGTCACGATCCCTTATCTTATCTTGATCTTGTTCAGATTGCCTACACTAATACTGACGGTCAAAGTAACTTGTATCGTCGGGAGAAGGATACAAGTTACTTGGGAACATATTGCATATTCGGGAGAACGATACATTATGTGCCCCTAAAAGTTGAAAAAAAAAAACAAAACGGATTATAAGAAAAGCTAGACATTACTACACACACCACATCCTATATTTAGCTACATTTTGCAAAATATTATGGATATTATTTTAATATACACTACAATGCATGGCACGCATGCTCGATGCACATGCGCAAATTGTACGATTGTACGAAACACTTTCTCCTGCCTTACCTGATGAGAAGGTACAACACACGATGACTAAGCGTGTATAGGGGAGTATATCCAGTGGCGGATTTAGGCATTAAGGGGTCCGAGGCGTTTGAGATTTTCGGTGCCCTTTTAAATTATTAAGTTACAAACAATTCATTTTAATTTTTTAAAAATATTTTATGTATAATTGCACAATGCATACACATACATACATAACAATAATTACTTCACAACAAAAATTATAAAATGTTTTGTATACATATAAATATGAAAATAGGTAGGTAACTTTAATTGTATATTACATATTATAGGAACGATTCGATAATATTATAATCACATTCAGGTACAGTCTGTATTTTGCACATAAGTATTTTATGAAATTATACTGGCACTTTTCTACTTTTTGCAGCAGCAAATTTGTCAATTAATAAATCAAATTCTAATTCTTGTAATACAGAATTTTCAATAAACATCAAATTTGTGACAAGAAAGTGACAAATTTAATAGTCAATCTTGCCCCAGTGAATTTCTTAAATAATTCTTGACACGCTTAAAGACGGAAAAAGATCTTTCTGCAGAAGCATTAAAAATAGACATTGTTAAAAAATTTTTAGTATTGTTTCTACATTTAGAAAAGTTGATTGCAATCCGTTAATAATTGTTTTGTACATTTGAAATGGACATGTGATTTTTCTTCTTTTATGTATTTTAAGAAATGATGTACTTTGTCATTGAAATAGCTCATTTCAATATCATTCTTATATATATTTCCCAATTTAGAAATGCAATCGTTTATGTCGTCTTTACTCATATCGTGATCAAAAAATAATTGAAAATGACTTAACCATTAGAATACATATTAATTTTGATGGAAATTTCGGTACTCAATCTATCACAAATCATATTATGAGTTTCTACGATGAACAATTTGCGACCTGTTAGAATTGTCTCGTTCGTGTTATTTGATGCTGTATTTAATTCATCAAAATGTCTTTTTTGTTTCTTTATCCGGTTTATTTCATAACTAGTTTCATCAGTTAATAGATTTGCTTGTCGTTCTATGGTTTCAAAATCATTTCGTACATCCATTATAAAATTATGCAAAGATTTTAAGAGTTTTACACATTGCAACAAACGTGTTTGAACTTCTTGAAGCGAAAGACTTGTGTTATTTATTCTTTGCAATAATCTATCCCATAATATTGTTACAACTGCAATTTCGTATTTATCGAAATATTTTGACAATGTTTTGGCTTGCAATCTATTATCTGGTTTTTTAAGTTCCTTTTTGCCAATTTTAATAAGAACAGTTTTAATATGTTTATAATTTAATCGCAAAGCAGATACGGCATCAGCTCTTGATGACCATCTTGCGTCGCTGATTCTTTTAATATGTTTGGAATTTGTATCGGCAAAACTGTCTGTAAGTAAATTCCATCGTTGCGTAGATTTAGAAAAAAAATTACATACGTTCTGTACGAAATCGAAATAATAAACAGTCTTTGAACAAGCTTCTGCAGCAGAGTTTCCAATAATGTTAAGTGTGATAGTTATTTAATTGCAGAAAACCAAAAACCCGTTCCAGCACATCTCCTTTACTATTTACATATCTCAATATAAAAGTTAACTGGTCTATATGGCTCACATCGGGTGTGGAATCGACGATCAACGAATAACACAGAGCTTCTCTAACTTCCAAAATTAATTTCTCCTTTACTTCAATCCCCATTAAAGCAATAAATTCATCACACATCGTATGAGATAAGTAATTAACCTTCCCGCTTCCGATATTATCATATCTTATTAAATGATTTTTAATAAACTCATCAAACTGGGATAAATATTCTATACAAGTTAAAAAATTTCCTCTTTTGTTAACACCACCAACACTTTCATCTTCTTTGTGCCCCCGAAATCCTAAACCCAAACTTGCTAACAACTTTACTGTGGCTACAATTCTTTTTAAAATATCTCGACAATATTTTTGTTCAATATTAATCTGATTAATCAAATGATAATCAATACGTCCAGTTATCGACAATCTTTTTTTTTTTTAAATCAACATTGAGGAAATATGTTCTTTAGAGCATTCATGTTCTTTTAATGCGCGTTTAAGATTTTTCCAATCGTTGTATCCTGTACTAAATTTAGTAATAGAATGAGTAAAAAGTTTGCAAACAGAGCAGTTAATCATTTTGCTACTTTCTGAAAATATAAGCCATTCTCGATATTCTTTTGTCCATTTGCTTTTTCACAGTAAAAATGAACACTTGAAATATTTCTGTAGTATGCCTGATTTTCATTTGATTCAACTTTTAAAGATGTTATGTCTCCGATATTGCACAGTTTATTATTTATAAATAATTTACCATTTTCTCCGATATTTTGCACGGCCATAAAGCGATATCTTTTGGAAAATTATCGGAGTATGGTTGTTTATGTTGATCTGCATCAGCACCTCGTTCTTCTTCTTCTTCAGCATTTTCCTCAGTGTCTTGCACATCTAGTTCAAGTTCAGCATTGTCGGTTGTTTCGTCATATTTGGCACCTTCTTCTTCCTTCTCAGAATTTTCTTTATTTCGTTCAGCGTTTTCTATTATGTTATCATTTTTTTTTATTGCTAACCTATCTTCTTCTTTTTCGTCTCGTTCATCACGTGTTAGTTGACGATCTTCGTTGCTCTGAAATTTAGACGAAGATGAAGTCAAAAAAACCTCCAAGGAGTTTTTTTGAGAGAGCGATAATTTTTCTTTTTCCTTTCGTCGTTTTCTTTTTTCTGCCCCGGACAAGTACGTTCGTTTCATGGCTAAAATATTAAATGTGCATATATATTCAAAACAATTATTTTATAATTACAATTACAACAACCGAACCACAACAAAGGAAAAAGGATACTGAAGGTTACAAGAATTTCATTGGTTCCTTAACCGTTTATACCGCCTTTATTTGAAGCGGTCGATTTGGAAAACAAAAATGAAAATAGAATTTATTTTATTATATAGTTACGATTAAACAACAGTATAGACAGTAGTTCCAAGAATTAAGACAAAATTGAAACAAAATGGAATATTAGTTTTTCAAATTTTTACTAAAAAAAAAAATATATATATATATATATATAGTGCGGGCCGGAGGCCGTAGCCTTGCGGGGCCCGAGGCGGTCTCCTCTTCCGCCTGTGCCTAAATCCGCCACTGACTATATCAATATTTACGAAAATGTTGGTTCTAATGCATCTAATAGGAGAAGATTTAATTGAAGTTTATAAGTTGATTTATGGCATATACAAGACAGGAAATTTTGTGCACTTGGCTGAACTAGGTTCTTCTAGAAAGCATTAAAAAAATAATAATACAATAAGAACTCATACGAATAGATAGATTTAAAATGATAGATAGATTTAAAATAGATTTAAAATATGTAAATAATTATGTAATTCTTCAATGCTGAACATGTCGATGCTGTTATTGTTATGTGTATAAATATGTATGAAAAATAATAAATAAATAATATATATATATATATATATATATATATATATATATAGAGAGAGAGAGAGAGAGAGAGAGAGAGAGAGAGAGAGAGAGAGAGAGAGAGAGATGTATTTTGGATGGAAAGACGTAGTCGAAAATCCCATCTGGGATGCGAAAGCACTTTTATAAGGATTTTTTTTCCCCCGAAGGTGAGTTGCTTGATCTCGTACAGATGTGGCAGGCTTCTTCATCGCTCAAAACCCAGCTAGATACATAAAATGTCTCCTATCCTATCCGTCTAGGAAGGGTTGAGTCCCCTCCTAATGAGGGGTTGCTTACTGGCTTATTAATGCAGCCGGTTCGCCACTCCTCTGCTGCATCCCCTAAGGGTGATATTCATGACTGTATCCGTGTGTGTTCACGGAACCGATTTGCCTGCTTGCAGGATGAAAAATCCCAGATAAACCGGGGGAAAAACCCTGCTGTCCACGCCCAAGACTGGCTAACTTGGCTATGGCTGAGGAAGATCCTTAAGCTCCTCACGTCATCGACGGGAAACGAACACTTAGGACACTCTTTCCTCAGGCATATGGTTGCGAAGTGCATAGTCACTAGGCTAGCTGCGCGGACACAAAATTAACAGACATAATTCACTGTCCCCAGAGTCTTAGATTCTTTGGCAGTAATTTCAAAACACTACAGCTGTTATATTATTATTATTATTATTATTATTATTATTATTATTATTATTATTATTATTATTATTATTACGTGACACCCCCAAGGAGTCCGAGGACTCATCGTGCAGTGCACTCTACTCCACTCCGCTACAAACACTTCACTCTCCCCGATTACTTACTTCTCCCACCACCAACGTCATCTATCGCTCATCATCACCACCAACAGTATTTTTTTGTCTGTAAATTGCGTGTGTACTGATGGCCGATTTGCTTGTATGCAGGATGAAAAACCCCGAGTTTCTGGGAGAAAAAACCTGCCACCTCCATATGAGATAGGCTAACCACCTTCAATTTCAAAAACCCATATAAAGATTCTTCTCGTCACAACGAGAATCAAAATACAATTGTTTGGCATTCTCTTTAGTAAAAATGTTAGTACAATACATGAAAGATCTTTTGAAAAAATCCATCATAAAAGTGATTATTGTCTGTTCATTCAGCAAAGACAATGGATGTAAAGAAAAAAAGTCATACAAGTTAATCATCATAAAATTCCTGATCTGACAGTTAATGATTATTGTAAGATATTTAGAGAAATGTAAACAAATTCCCAATACTTTTCCAATTCAGATGATAAATGGATTAAAAATATTTGTAATAATTGCGTACTGAACCACTCAGAAAGAGATATCATTATTTAACTTTACTGCTTTCCCTTCTGAACACCATCAAGAATTTTTGGGAAGCCTTAAGGAGACCATCCAGATGGGACAACAGTATTGGAATTCTATAGTTCATAAAACTCAACAAGTTAGGTAGAGAAAAAGTGGTGTCTCAGAGGAAGTGACAAGTACCGTTCAAGAAAGATTTATGGTGAGATAACTGTCGTTTAACTTGTATGTCGATACAGTGCCGTGCCGTGGGTAAGAGGCGCCCTTGTGCAAAACCTTTTTTCAGCGCCCCCATAAAATAAGTTTACACAAAAAATTTTTGCGAAAAATTTTACTTTGCTAAAAGTACAAAATATTTTATATTCATACCTAAAAATAAATGTTATTTAACAGTAGTAGAACATTGTAATCACTGAAATTCATTAATAAGGAATTTTTAATAATAAAAATTTTCAAAAATGTTTATCCCTTGATATATAAATACAACAGAATATATATATATATATATATATTATAAAGAATTGAATGACTAGAATCGAGATTTAAGTAAAAAGGGTTTTAATATAAAAACACGACTAGTTTCGGCTTGCAACAGCCTTCTTCATCAGGTGACATTATAGAAAAAAGAAAAAACACTAAAACACTGAAGCTTAAATAAACTATGAACACCACAGAGAGTCTCTATACATAATTGACATTAAATCGTTGTGGTTGTATTTAAAGCTGAATACAACTTTATATATATATATATATATATATATATATCATGAAATGGCGCCCATATCTTCAAGCGCCCTTGTGCGGCGCACAATCTGCACAACCGCACGGCTTGGCCCTGTATCGACAATATCATTCATATTTGATGGAAGGTATCTACAGTCGTGGAAGGTGAAAAAATGCGCGGAACAACATAAGCAGAAAATTCTGATTATATCAGTTCAGGACGAATTCGATAGATTTTTTTCGATGGAAAAAGCCTGTGGAAAGCGTTAGAAGAAAAGGGACAATATAATGAAGGGGTCAATAATGAACATAGCATGCGTATTCGTGGACGATAAAGTTCAGGAGATTGATTTCGACATTTGTGTTTGCAAGGCACTGGTCAGGCCACATCTTGACTACTGTGCACAGATCTTCTCTCTGAAAAATAAAGAAACATAAGAAAATTCAGAGATAACTAAGATTGTATCTGAAGTGTTTGGTTTGCTGAGTATATAAGAATGTAAATGAAGAAGTATAGTTTGCAGTCTTGATAGGATGCAGAGAGAAAGAGAGAGAGGGGCGTGGGGGGGGGGGGGTTGACAAGACATAATTTCGCGAGAAGACTTATCGCATAGATATGGGGTGCTGTTATGTAGAGAGAAACAAATCATAATCCCTAAAACCTGCATAAGTGTTACGAAGAAAATTTCACTGCAAGTAAATTCCAATGCATTGCTCTCAACTGCCACTCTCAGATGAATGGAATTCATTGCTAGAATAGGCGGTGAATGTGTTGGGTTTGGTTTTGATTTGTGATATGTATTTCTTTAGTTGTTCAGTGGCAAAATAACCCTTTTAGTAAAAGGGGAAAGCGAATATTTTTGACCCTGAAGAAGTTGGTCCTATGCCATATTCGTGCCGTTTAATTACTGCAAGGAGAAACATTTCATATATTGCATAGGGATTTGGGTACTAAATGTAAAAAAAAAAAAAAAGGGTAAGCGAGAGAGCGAGATAGTTTCTTTCTAGCCTTCAGATTTAACAATTTACCTGTCCAGATTTGACTGCACTTTAGGAGTATTTGATCCTCAGTGGAATATAGTTTCGAGATACAAATTTTAGAAGTGTACTTGGTATACAGAATACATGGTAAAACAGAAATGAGGAATAAATTGTCTGTTCCTCACAGAAGATAAAACACTAACAATGGAAAGGCACCACTGCTGTTGTTTGCTTTGTTATTCAAGTTAATATCTTTTCTGCTACCTAATCGACAAGCAGTCGGCTAAAATTCCACAGCATTATGGATGTCTGTGAATTACACTCTCTCTCTCTCTCTCTCTCTCTCTCTCTCTCTCTCTCTCTCTCTCTCTCTCTGTGTGTGTGTGTGTGTGTGTGTGTGTGTGTGTGTGTGTGTGTGTGTGTGTGTGTGTGTGTGTGTGTGTGTGTGTGTGTGTGTGTGTGATTACAGAAGCTATCCCTACTTACCACCTTTGACCTTCGTAATGTAAAAAAGGACACAAGACTAAGAATGACTGGAATCTACAGTAAACTTGGATGGGGTTGTCATCTGAGTTATGTACATGAGAACTAATATCTATAGTGTATTTGGAAGGAATATTGACCAGGAAAGATCAGGGGTGGTGGTATACCGCTGCAGGATTTTCTGGTATTGTGGTGTGGAGATGGTCATTCTCTGTTAGATCATTGCTAATGCCAAATACCTAATTCTCTACCAGTTTGATCATTGTGACTGGACAATGGAAGCACGTTTCAGTTTGAGTTGAAATTTCTAAGGAAGATGACTTCACTGATTGAGTATTTTGACTACAGAAAATGAAGTTTAGAGATGCGTTATCAAAGATTTCAATAAGTTTAGTAAGAAATTTAGAGTCATAATAGATGAACGAAAAGGAGTGGGATTCAAGCTTTTGCATTCTCTGACATGGGATGTCAGTTGTGATGAATGCGTAAGTACCACCCTTCTGATGGAAAGAATTGTGTGAGGTGCAGTTGGCGTAGGCAATACTGTCATCCATGATTGAATGAATACAGTCGTGTAGAGACATCACTGGTTTCAATGTAAGTGGCAGTACACATCACTTAAAATTGCTGCTAATATCAGAAGAAAGTCATAAGTTCGATGATAGTCTTCGATTAAAAGAACTTTTACCGACTTTTGTTTCTATAATCAGTTCTTGAGTTCGTCAATTTTGGCGCAACAAACAGGAATTTTTTTTTACTATTGGAAAGTTGTCCGCGCGGTTAGCCTAATGTTTATGCGCTTCGCAACCATATGTCTGGGGAAGGAGTGTCCTTGGTTCGATTCCCGTCGACGACTCCAGGAGCTCAAGGATCTTCCTTAGTCATAGCCAAGTTAGCCGGTCTTGGGCGTGGACAGCAGGGTTTTTCTCCCCAGATAAACTGGGGTTTTTCATCCCGCAAGCAGGCAAACCGTCCCCGTGAACACACACGGATTACAATCATGAATCGCCCTTAGGGGATGCAGCAGAGTGCTTTAATTCGCCAGTAACCCCTCGTTAGGAGGGGACTCAACCCACCCTAAGACGGACGAGAGGGATAGGATAGGATTGAAAAGTTGGGATTTTAATCCCGCAAATCAGAAGCACTTAGGATCACGAGATGGAGACAAAAATTGTCTGCAGAACTCTCTCGTTTGATGGCTTCAAATTCATCGGTAACTACTCGTATAAAACCAATTGTGGACACTGGCTGTCAACTGATTTTCAAATGTAGTTCCACCTACTCCTTTTGTATAATAAAAACTATGAAAAGCTTCGTGGAAATCACGATTACTTCCATAATTTGATTCCCTCGTTAGGAGTCGCCAACTACAAAAACTTTTTTTAGGCTTTTTTTGGACTGTTTCCCAAGTTAGTCAATCTTTGGCACACAGAGATGTAGGATTTTACTCCTAAACTCGCGTTATTAACCCTATAACTTCAAAGATGGACACTAGAATTCTCACCATTTCAGACATAATATATACGTGTAGAAGCACTTGCCTGCTGTAATCTGCTTGAACTCACTATCTTCAGAATGTTAATTAAGATTAAAGATAAGCTGCTTATTCCCTTTGGGTATAAAAATCGTTAGAGGATTCATTTGTTCTTCTCTACTGAGCGCTGCAGTTTTAACATAATAAATTTTAATAAAAAAATAATACGCCATCTAATGACTTTTATTGTAATTCCCAAAAGGAGAATCAGTAGGCCGTTGGATGTTGCTTTTAGTAATTACAGATATTTAAGTACATGCTTCTATCGCTGATTTGTAGAATTTACAAGAGTGATTTACTTTACAAGATGATGAAAAGCATGAGCGACAACTTGCGGCTATTTCCTGTTTGTAATGCTTAGTCGAATGATTATCTGAAATAAAGTCGATGTGATTTATTCTGCGATCAATTTTTGAAATGCAGGGTCCAGCAGGGGTACCTTATCGCTCTTTACCAAAGATCGATTAACAGGAAAACCCAAGCATAGAAGAACGATTACTATTAGTGATAATAATACTGTATAAGCTTTAGGGTTTAGCTCCACGAGATGGCAGCAATTGTCGGCTGTGCTCTTTCGCTCTCCTAATTTCTAAAAAGGTATGATTGAAATAGTGCGTGTACTCCTTTCGGGGAATGAAAAGGCGTTAGATAAAATTCATCGTTAAATAAAATTCAGGCGTTAGATCAATTCATGTTTAATTTAAGTCAAAGTAAAGTGATCACTTTTTTTCCCCTTGGCGATTTCAAGGAGGGGTACACCGTTTCTAAATGAAGCACTTTTTTTACAAATATTTTATTTATACATCATATCTAATACATATGATGTGAAACATTCGCTATGAAATGCGGAATATTATAAATACATCCTTATTTCGTAGCGAATGTATATAAACTTAGAATGTTTCAAAGAAAATTAAAAAAAATAGAGCAGAGAGCTTAAAAGAATATAACCTTTAATTAGTTCAAGCCCAAGGGCAACACTGAGTTGCCTTGGACTTGCACTAATTAAAAGACACGAGTGCTGCCTATAATCCCGTATATTTGCCTTTTATTAGTGCTTTTACGAGGTCTGACGGCTGTTGAAAACAGTTGGTTCTCAGTAGAAT
Source organism: Typopeltis vanoorti (assembly GCF_054136105.1). Taxonomy (NCBI): domain Eukaryota; kingdom Metazoa; phylum Arthropoda; class Arachnida; order Uropygi; family Thelyphonidae; genus Typopeltis; species Typopeltis vanoorti. The sequence continues at coordinate 95,026,187 of NC_143552.1, forward strand.
AGGCAAACATTAAGAGAGCAAGAAACTCTCCCTTTAATATCATAGCATTGCCTATTCAGAGAGTTGTATTTTTTATAGTGAACTATCCATTGGTGCGCAATTGCAATTATTAATAAAAAATAAAAAAAAAAGTGCCTAAAAGGCTTTATTTCAGCAAAGTAAATTAGTAGAAATAGGGGATTCTAATTTATCACTGAATGTTTCAAGCAAATATTTGTTTTAAGGAAGAAATAGCTCGAAATAGAAAATATAGTCCGGAAGACAAAATAAATAAATAAATATATACAGGGTGTTCGGGATAAATTTGACATATTTATAATTAATTATATTTTTCCGTAAGTTACATGTATTAACACACACTTCTCTTCATTTAAAAGTTTGGACCCTTCTTCATTCATATACAAGATGTCAGAAAGGATGGATAGCTGGAACCCACCTGAATCATGGAAGAGAATAACTTGTATCATGATGATTCGTGCCCGCCATCAAAATAAGGATATTACGACTGCTGCCCAATGCTCCCTGAATACAGTAAAAACAATCAGGCATGAACTAGAGACTTGCAATGGTGACTACGAGGATGTAGCAAGAAGAAAGATCCCTAGCAGACGATCTGATTGCGCTCGTACAGCAGAATTCCTCGCAAATCTGCAGGAACAGGTGTTGAAGAACCCTGGCATTGGAATTCGGGCTTTGTTCGTGGAGTTGCTAACTGTAGTCAAGCCCTGGATAACAAGGGTAGCCAATGGTAGGCCGTATGTATGGCAGCAGGATTCGGCCCCTTGCCACACCTCTGGGAAAAGTCAAAAATGGTTGTCTGAAAATTTCTACGACTTCACCAGTCCAAATGTTTGGCCTCCAAACTCCCCAGACCTTAACCCCATGGATTATTTTGTATGGGGCGCAGTTGAAAAAGACACCAATCGCACTTCCAGTAATACAAAAGCCCAGTTAATGGATAAAATTAAAACAGTTTTTGCGGCCCTTCCCAGGGAGACTGTAGCATCAGCTTGTTCGAGGTTCCGAAGCAGAATTGAAGCTGTGATCGATGCTAATGGTGGTTATTTTGAGTAAATCTTGTTGATAGTATTGTAATTAACACTGCCTGTAATGTTTTTTTGTCAATTCATTAAATTTAATAGATACAAAGATTTTCTTTTTCCTTACGAAACTGTCAAATTTATCCCGAACACCCTGTATATATATATATATATATGTATGACAAAAATAGGCTGGGAGATGAGCCTTGTTTTAAGGAGGGCCACGAGATTCTTTACCTGAAAGAATAGTCGCCTTAATAAAATAAATCCCAAAGGTCATGTATCAATATTTACCAAACTTGACAATCAAATGGCTTCTGATGACAATGAATTCACAAAAGTTTCAGTAGTATAGCGATATGATAAGTCAATTTTCTTTTCGGAAGGCGAGATAAAAATGTCAGAATAGCAGTGTGTGTGTGTGTGTGTCCAACCAACTAGCAAATCCAGAAGGTAACAGAATAGAAATCACCTTTCTCTGAAAACTAATCTGAATTTTATTGTATTAAATATCTGAAACAGGTGACAATAACTCTGCGAGCACTTTTAACTTGAAATTCATTCATTTGGCTTTATAACAACCGATGAATATTAAAATTATCATAATAATAAATATATCTTTTCCATTTGCTATAAAGTAGTCTATTATTGATTTTTGTCCTCTTGCACATTGTATACAGTATTTATGTATATTTTTTTGTTTATAGAATACATTCATTATTTTTAAATTATTATATATTATATAATCAATGAGCCGCTCTCCATTTTGTTTATTCTTGGTTCTCAAAATTTTTTCTATATCATTATTATTTTTTCATTCCTATTCTGTCATTAAGATCTCCAGCTATAATGATATTGCGTGTTTTATTTATTCATTTTTCATATAGTCGTTGCAACTGTTTGTAAAAGTCACAGTTTTCTTCTTATTTTCTTTCTTGGGGACATACATACACTCCAACAACTGTTAAAATTGCTTTGTTTATTTTTAATCGTACCTCTAATGTTCTTTCATTCCAGTATGTATAAGTTATTTTTGTTTTAGCCTATTTATGAATCCAAATCATTACGCCAGCTTTTTTTCACGTATTTGTTTGTCTACTCTACATGATGATATAATAATATAAATAATTGAATAACTTGAATGATATAATAACAATGAGAGAATTAAAACCGGACAACCTAAATAAAATAAAAATATGGTAAATCAGCTGGAGAAGATGGGATAAACTCCGAGCTGTATAAATTTGCTCAAAAAAGGTCCATCAGTGATTATTAAAATTTTTAAATAAAATATATACAAATGGACAAATACCAATAGAATGGATTACAAGTATAGTAATATCTATATTTAAAAAGGGAAATAACACAAAACCTGCTAATTAGAGAGGTATTAGTTTATTGAATGCATGCTACAAACTAGATAGTAGAATACTTAATGAAAATTTAAAAATATACGGTGAAAAAATATTATTAGAATGCCAAGATGGATTTAGAAAAGGACGCTCTACAATAGATGCATTTTTTTAACTACTTATAGAAAAAAGAAGAGAATTTAATTTAGAAACTCATATTTTGTTTAAGGATTATGAAAAAACATTTGACAAAGTAAAAAGATATATACTGTTTGATATATTATAAAGAATAAATATACCTAATATTTTACTACATGCAATATTGAATATATACAAAGATAATGAAATAAAATATAAAAATAAATGCACAAAAATGTCTGAAAACCAATCTATAAACCAAGGAGTAAGACAGGGATGCCCTCTGTCTTCAACACATTTTAATATTTATATTAATGCAATATTAATACAGTGGAACACCTTAAATAATCCAGGTACAGAAATTTCTCGGAATAACAAAATGAATGCGGTATTATTTGCAGATGATCAGGTAATATAAGATAAAGAAGACAATTTACAAAGAGCCATGTACAATCGAAACAGTATAGTAGAATAGTTTGGAATGAAAATATCCATAGATAAAACTAAAACAAAGGCATTTTGCGGACAAACTCCAGTGAGAAGCAAAATAGTTATTAATAACAAAATAATAGAATAAATGAATATTTTCAGTTATCTTGGATGTGAAAAATCATATGAAAGAGAAAAAGAATTAAAACTTTAATTAAAAAGAATTAAAAACTTTAATTAAGAATGAAAAGAATTAGAAAAAGAAATAAAAAACATAAAATTAAGACCTCAAAATTTTTACAGATTTTAAACCTGACGAATAGAACACTCAATCCAAATAATTTACAAAAAGAAAGACTCTTGAAAATATACAGTACTTTAGCAGTGCCTATATACAGTACTTTAGCTGTATAAGGAGGGTGTGAGCAAGGGAGTGAGGAGCAGATTTTTTGCATGGAGAGTGATGAGTGATTGGAATGCTTTGCCCGAGAGTGTGGTGTGTGCAGAGACAGTGAATATATTTAAGGCACAGTATGATAAACTGTGTGTATAACAGTGGACCTCCCACGATGAGTCTTTGACTCCATGGAGGTTTTTGTAATAATAATAATAATAATAATAATAATAATAATAATAATAATAATATTATTATTATTATTATTATTATTATTATTATTATTATTATTATTATTATTATTATTATTATTATTATTATATGGCAGCGTAATTTGGGCAATAAACAAACAATATATAAAAAAAATAATAAAAACAAGCGAAATGAGATTCATGAGAACTGCAAAATGCACGTTATTAGACAAAAAAGAAGAGGGACGAAGATATTTTAAAAGAACTAAAAATAAAATGAGTAGAGGAAAAAAAAACTGAACAATTACAGACAAAATTGGATAGAACATGTAAACCGAATGGCCAACACTCGATATCCTAAACAATTAATAAAATATAAACCAATCGGAAAGAGAAGGCCTGGTACAAAAAGAGGATATTAGATGGATAATGAGACTGGAACAGACCAATATGGTCTATATCCGTAATTAGCGTTATCATGAAAATAAATATATCTCAACCATTCCGATATCTAGAGGTGGCTGTTTTTGGTATTTGTCAAAACATTCCTATCGAAACTGCCTGATTCAACTTAAGCGGAATAAGAATAAAACTTAAAAGAAGGAAGCTAAAGGCATTAATTTGAAGCAGCAAACAAGATGTTCCCTGTCATAATCGCACAACAAAAATAAGAAGTTTGTGATCAAGAAAAGCTTGCCTTTTGGAAATTCAATTTATTTTGTGAAATTCTTTTAAAAGAAGCATGATCCAACCTAGCAAAGAGCGCAGTTCTCCACATCGAAGCTATTTGCGTTGACGTCACTAACCCGGACTGTTATGAAGCGGCTGGAATATCTCTTTTACACTCTCGTTCTCAAGTATACTTTCGTCTCTTTTACGCTAACATCAGCTGTTAGTGTAAGAAGCCGGTCTTTGGCTATTCTTACAAAGCTAATTTCTGAAACATAGAATTTTGTTTTTTTTACCTCTTGGGATCGAAGTGCTTCTTATCAATGACAGTTCCCGCAAATAACAACTGCATATTTTGTAAAATAGTTCGTCATGAAGATCCAGCGACTGAAATCTTATATGAGGTTAGTCCTATGGATCCCGCGTTTGGAAGAAACCATTATATTTTAATTTAATGTGTTACTGGTTTTCTGCAGGTTTTCCCCATTTTTTTTTTAAATCGTTATTTTTACTCCTAGGCGTGCTCGTCTTGTAAGCAGAGTTATGATATTAATAACAGCAATAATTTGGAAACGAATTCCCTTACAATCGCCGGGATTTAGATTTCAGCTGTCATGGCGATACACAAGTTGATGGCTAGTTATTCAATAGAGATTTTCTCACATATATTAGTAATACTTGAACTGTTTCACTGCGGTTTTTTTTTTTTTTACGTCATCCCCACCAACTGTTTTCAAGTGATGAATGGTGAGGCCGTATACGTTCTGTTGAGACCAGGCCAGTATTTTATCACTTTGGCACCATCCTGATGATATAATGATAAACGGTAAGAAAAGGGGAGCGTGAAACCAAGATTAAGTCTTGGTTACTAACCCATTTTGAAAAGATAATATTAACTCAAACCATACCCGAAAACCATAAATAATTAAAATGACATACTGTTTACGACTGCGTAGTTATTTTTATTTTTTAAATGTTTACATATGGTTTCTCAATCTTAATGGTATTGCCGACCAAACCACTAATTTTCTGAATGTTTTTTCGATCATCTAAGAGTATAAAAGAAACTATATCAAGAAATGTTAAAGCAAAAATCCTTAAACATTTACACTTTTAAATACTCATTCCATAATAACAATTAACCCTAGAGAAGAAAAGTGACAGAATTGTAATTACCGAAACTAAGAAAATTGCATACACAGATTTATGTGTATACAATTTCATAGACCTGGTGAATTTCAGAAAACCCCCATTGTTCGTGGAGCAAAAACAAGGCTTTGGAATTTGAGAATTCATAAGATCTGTTATCCTTATGGATTTTAGGAAATGAGCAAGAGAATTTGTGGTGGTTGTGGGGATGAATGATCTTAGTGGACATAAGGAGAATATTGAGAAGAGTGAAAAATAACAGGGAAAGGTTATCAATGTTTCCAAGGTATGACAATGATGAGTTGAGATGGAGAGCAAGAATCATGAATGATATGTTACAGGGCTGTCAGGAGAAGGGAGTACAATATGTGGATGTATGGCATATATTTGAGGGAATAATGGAATTATACAGATGTGATGAATTGCATTTAAATGGTTTTGGAGTGAGTGCACTGGAGAAAGTGTTGCTTGATGCAAGCAAGAGATGAAGTGAAAGATTGGGAGAGTGGTATTGAAAAGCCTGAAGTGCTTGACAATGGAAACAGAAGTAGTGTGAGAGATGAAGAGAGAACAGGAATTGCAAGAGGAACAAGGGGGATGGGTGGGTGAGGCATGGAATACGGAGAGCAGAAGGAGGGCGTAGTAGTGAATGTATTTATGGGGATGATCAGTCTAGAAATGGAGTAAATCAGGATGTGAATGGGGAAGTTGAGACTGCATGGATATATGTGTGGTAAGCAGTGATAAAGGTGATGGGACAAGGGCAGGAATCACAGCAAACAAGTAGCTTGAGTAGGACTGGCTATAGACCTAAAAGTGAACTGCTTTGTTTGTTTACAAATACCAGAAGTATCAGAAATAAGGGAGATGAAATGGTTTCACTGATTGAGTTTATTCGCCCCAAAATTGTTGGAATAAGTGAAAGATGGTCGAATGAAAATGATAGCTTAATGGGAATAGAAATGGAAGAGTACAGTGTTTTTCATTGGGCTAGAAAGGAAGGAGAGTGCTGCTGATAATAGCAGGAGAATTATGTCCACATAAGTTAAACATAAAAGAGAGAAATAGTGGCAGTAGTTATGGCAATAGGTAGTATGGTGTGAAGTGGAGGTTGACAGGAAGAAATATTTATTTGAATGTTGCTATAGGCCCTAGAATGTGGTGATGAAGAAATGTATAAATAACTTGGATTAGTCAATAAAAGAAGGGTAATTATTGTGGGTGATTTTATTTGACAGTATAGATTGAAATGAAGAAATAGCAGTTGGGAATTAGGAAAATGAATTTCTTGAGAGAAAATTTATCTCAGGCAGCATATAAAGGAGGGCACACAAGGATTGAGATTTTAAATCTAATCATTTCATCAAAATGGGGTTTCACACTTTCCTGCAGTTTGTTAGAGTGATCATGAAGTGATCACTTGGGTTGTAGCTAGCCATATGCAGACTTCTGGGAGGAAAGGATATATGTGGAAGTACAAGGCTGGTGATTATGACAAACTTAGGAGACAGCTTGGAGTTTTGGCATGGAATGAGGAGTTGAGCAGTAAGGAAATAAATGCTGCTTAGGAACTGACAAAGAAATACATAACAGCATCATTGTGTGAATGTATTCCAAAGATTAAAAGGCTGAATAAGGTAGGTGTGAAATGGATGAATGAGGGGCTTGAGCATGAAATCTGGAAGAAGATACTTTGGAGGCAGTACAAGATGAATAATAATAATGATCAGTTACATGAAGAGTATAAAGAACAAGCCAGGAGAGTAACTCAGTAAGGACAACAAAAGTGCAATATGAACAGAAATTAGCAGATCAGGTTAAAAAAATCCTAGAAGTTTTTAAATAATCCTTCTACTTGTCACATATCTAAAGTTTTTTTTAGATATGTGGCAAGTAGAAGGATTATGGTAAGATAATGTTAATGGATGAAAATGGTATAATGGTAACTACTGCAGAAGGCATTGTTGAGGTATTCAGTGATCATTTTATAAGGGTGTTTCATCTTGATGAGGATGAAATCATGAGAAACTTAAGCATAGAGGACATAGGAGAGTATGGCTTAATAGTAAGTGAGCAGGAGATATTTGAGGAAATAAATAACCTTTATGTCAAAAAGGTGATATGATTTGATGACATATTGCTGCATGTCTTAAGGGAATGTTCCAGTCAATTGGTAGTAACATTAGCATGCCTATTTAATAAAAGTCTTACAACAGCACAAGTTTCGAGGATGTGGAAAGAAGGTAAAATTGTTCCAGTGCATAAAGGTAGTGATAAGACTGTGGCTACAAATTTTTATGTGCCAATCAGTATATCTGGAGTTTTGCTGAAGGTACTAGAGAAAACGGGTTGATAACAGCAGTATTCTCTGTGGTTATCAGCATGGATTTGTCAAAGAGAGGTTATGTTTTACTAACTTATTTATAACAAGGTGACAGATGTCTTGAACAAGGGAGATGCATATAACAGTGGTATACAAATTTTTTGCAAAAGCTTTCGATGGACTGCCACACAACAAACTGGTAAATAAATTGAAATGGATGGGATTGGATGGCAGACTTTTGATTTGGATCAGTGACTCTCAGATAGGTATCAAAAAGTTGTATATTTGGGGGGGGGGGGATGCAGTATCCTGAAATTCACTAGTGGTGTGTGGCAGGGGTCAGTTTTGGGACTACTGTTGTTCAGTTTGTATATTGATATTGGGATTGGTTTAACTGGTGATATGCAGATGATGTAAATTGAAGAGAGCAGTGCAAAGTCAAGCATATGTTATGATCTTACAGGCAGTAGAGGAAATGAGAGATCTGGGAGTGGTGGTGGACAAGCACCTGAAATTCATGAGCCATGTTGCACAATTTGTGAAGACGTCACATTGGATAATGGCAATGATGTGGAGGAGGACTCTGGCATGCAGAAGTATTGATATTTTGATATCGTTGTATAAGGCCTTTATGAAGCCTCATATGGATTATTCGCACAGATTTTGTCACCATTATTTGGTTTTCGTGGTGATGAGGATATGTTAGTAGGAGTCCAGAGAAGATTCACAAAGGTGGGCAGTATTCTTTGGAATGTGGAGTACAAGGATAGATTGAGATAATGTAAATGGTAAAGCTTCATGAAAGGAGAAGGTGGGATGGGATATGATTGAGACATATAAGCTAGTTGGGATTGTTATAAGGGGTTATTGGGTTAACATAGGAGAGGTTTTTCACATTGCTTCATGGGAATCGGAAAGGGGTAGAACAAGAGGTCATCACTGGAAACTATATAAGGACAGTATGAGCAGAGGAATGAGGAGAAGGTTCTTAATATGGAGGGTGGCTGGTGAGTGGAGTGCATTACCTGAGTGTGTTGTGAATATAGACGCATTGAATCAGTTTAAGGCATGGTTGGATGAGCTTTGTGTGTGATGTTGTATACCTTCCACGATGAGTCTCTGACTCCATGGAGTCAGAGGACGTTAATAATAAAAAAATGACATATTTTGCAAATAAGAATCTATATGAATCGTTCATAGTTGAGGTATAGGTTGGGATGAAATAAAACCCCAAGCACTCTGTGAAGAGCCATTCAAATATATAGATACTTCTATTATTATAATTATTATTATTCAGGCCTCCATGGAGTCAAAAGACTCATCGTGGGAGGTCCTTCCTAAGAACATAAAGTCTGTCAAGACTCATCAAGGGGAGGTTCCCCCTAAGAAACACAAAATCTCTCATACCACTCCTTAAACTCATTGACTGTTCTCGCCCTCACCACTCTATCAGGCAATGCATTCCACGGCTCAACCACCCTCCATGCAAAGAAACCACTCCTCATCCTCTTGCTCACGGTTTCCTTTCGTAACTTCCAGGGATGGCCTCTTGTCATCAGTCCTTCCTGCTGTTCAACCAAGTGAAAGAACTCCCCAGTGTCAACCCTGTAACCACCTCTCAACAGTTTAAAAGTCTCAATCATATCACCTCTCCTTCTATCCGCCACAGTCCACATTCCCTCAGCCGATTCTCATAACTATCCTTGTACGGTCTTAAGACCATCTTTGTCATCCGTCTTTGTATCTTTTCCACAGTTAATTTATCCCCTTCAAATCCTGGGGACCAAATCTGAGAACAATAATCCAAGTGTGGTCTGATCAGAGACTTATACAACAGAATGATAACCCTCTTATCTCTACAGGTCAGTGTCCTTCTCATAATTGCAGCAATCCTCTGTGTTACCTTCACCACCTTTGCAATATGTCCCCTAAACTTCAGGTTTCTATCAATCATCAACCCCAGATCTCTTGTCTCCCTAACTTCCTACAGTATAACTCCTCCCATAGAGTATGCAGCATCCCATCGATGTTTCCCAAACCTCAAGACCTTACATTTTGCCGCATTAAACTGAAACCCCCATTCATTTGCCCATCTAGCCTATTCAAATCCTCTTGCAGGGCTGTTGCATCTGCACTATTACTAATAATCCTTCCCAGCTTTGCATCATCTGCAAACAACTGAATAGCCCCTTGCAATCCACTGGCAATGTCATTGATACAAAGGTTAAACAATATAGGTCCTAGTACTGAGCCCTGTGGGACCCCACTTGTAATCTTCTGCCTCCTTGAAACTTCTATGCAGCAACTGTGCATCATTTCAAAGTATCTTGTAGCTAGTATTGTTAATCCTATGTTCTGTAAGATCTGACTTGTAACATTTAATGAATTGATTATAAAGTTGGTGTCCTGAAATACCTTTTAAAAGGATCAGCTCATTTGTCCAAAGATAGGTTGCAGTTATGCATGATTTGTTAGCTGCCATGGTAACCCCATGCCTTTTTTTAGCTACTTTTACATGTAGCTTAACTCTCTTACATTTTTCTCTGTATTTTTATTTCTCTATCCTTGCAGGCAACTTAATGCATGCCTCTCTAACTGAATCAGCCAGTGTTTTCTTACCGCTGACTTACTCGAGTTTACCACTGAGACTCCCAACAATACCTATGGTAGTGAAACCTGGAGCCTGGCTAAAAAATAGCTACAGAAACTGAAAACAAGACAATGAAATATGGAAAGAGCTATTTTGGGAATTGGAGCAAAAGAATAATACTTGGTAAGGAAGCAACAAAGGTGATGGACATTGCATCAGTAATAAAAAGGCAATAAATGGCACTGGGAAGGACATGAGATGAGAATATCTAACAACAGATGGACAAAGAGAGCATTGGAATAGACACCAAGAACTGGTTATCAGAAACCAGGTAGACTAGCAATAAGATGAGATAAAAAGATATTATGGACATTTATGATGGAGAGATGCACAAAATTGATCAAAATGGAAGAAGCATGGAGAAGCATTTGCGCAGCAGTGGACTGAAGAAAGCTGTTGATGATAAATATTTGTGTAATTGCATCTACAGTTTACTTATAAAAGCTGCTCAACTTTATTCTGTTTAAAACTTTCTTGCATGTTGTTCTTTTCAGTATGATTATTCATTTTTATCCTACTTAAAGCTTAATGATGATCATTTCCAATTTCAAATCCTCTGTATACTCTTGTATCCTGAATCAGTGTGAAGATATTGCTATCAGCAATAACAGTCAATGAGGATTTTCTTACTTATTGTGTCTTCTCTCCATCTGAGCTTAACCACCCAACCGGCTAAAACGTATATATATATATGTCCAGGTTACCATGGATGCGAAGTGCATATTAAAATTATAATACCATTGATATTACATTGAAATATATGATGGATACGAAGTGTAGAGGAGTGATGTATTTTATCCATATTGACGGCGACGTGCTTAAGCATATCTTTATTGGAATATTATCTTGAGAAGAAATCCAGCAGGCAATTAGTATAATTATTAGCCTTGCCCTTTTTTCTAGATATTCCCAAAATCTTTTTATATGTCTGGTGGGATACATTTTCTACTCTGCTGTTTAAATCTTCAACAAGGACCAGCTTTTACATGTCAGTTGCCTTCTTTAAAAATCCACTTTTTCCTTAGGAGAACCTTCTGTGTAACCATAGACACAAAATAAGTTTTGTTGTTTTCCTTTCCCGCATCATTGTTGTTTGAATATAGCATCCTGTATTGATTATTTAGGAGGATCTCACATTTTAGTTTACTTTGTCTCAATAACATCAATTATGTCCATGTGGTATTTTTCCAGTTGTCAAGTTAAGAGTCTCATCCATTTTTTCATTATGTCTCTTCTTTGAAACTACTTCCCCAAAGACACTAACCTCAGCCATTCAAGGATAATTTTCAGAATTATTTTTTCTTGCTGATATCGCTCGCACAGCACCATTGTGTCATGCAAATGATATCATTGTGCTATAGATTTTGTGGCCTTGTATATATATAGGTTCATATAAAAAAAATAAATAAATAGTATTATGCTTGACAAGAAATTGTATTATTTTAATCTTTTACCCAGACAAAGTTTGCATGTGAAATATCTTCATGACTAGTTTATATAGAGGCCATTAACTTAACATCAATTGCCTTAATATCTTATACTGCAAAAATACTAAAGAATGGCACTATCTGGATTGGTTTCAAACCTTTATTAAAATCTCACCAGACCAGGAAGATACCAAGGTTAAAATCAATTCAGAAATCAGATATTTTCCATATACGAGTAACAAAATGGTGTATCACGATATTATTAAATAGTCCAGATCAGAGGTAGTTATTATTATGCGACACCTTCAAGGAGTCCAAAGACTCATCAAGGGAGGGCACCTACTCTAGATCTCTTCATCTCCACTACTCAGTCCACCAACTACGGCAAACTGCATCATCTACACCAGGGGTCAGCAAACATTTTAGACCATTAACTCCTTCATGGAATCCTTGATCCTTCATTGACCCCATCATGTTAAATAAATGAATAAATGTTATCAATAATAAATTTCTCAATTTAAAAATAATTGCTTCACCCTTTTACTTCATTACTGCTTCTCAATAAGAAATATTTAAAGAAAATACTTCAAGAAATTTATAAAGAACATTAAAAATTTAAAACCCTTTTGACCCCTACACATTTGTCAACCCCCAGGGGGTCGATAATGACCACTTTGCCACCCCCCACCCCACCCCGCTCTATACCAATGTCATCTACTGCCTACTGCCACCACTAGTATTTTCACAGACATCCATGCCCACACAGCTTTTTGGCTGAAGAGCAGATACGCTAACCACTCAGCCAACATATAGAAAGTTTTACCACTGGGTTACAAAGCATATTATACTTGACAAATTGTATTGTATTGTTTTATTCTGCAGTTTCTTTTGACTCCATGGAGATCTTTGGACTTAGCAGTGCAGTATTTTGTACTATATTCATGATCATCTCCTCATGTTGCCAGTTTATTTAAATCCTGAAGTGATACGTAAATCTTTTTTTTTTTATATGTGGTTTCCACTCATGAAAGATTGTAGACCTATAGTACAGTTAGTGGGCTAAGGATTTTTATTCTATTTTTTTTATTAGTTTTTTTTATATACTTTTTTTAATCTGTTTTTATGTAGTCCAGAAACCTAGCTCTAGAGACAAAATCTTGAACTTTTTCAAGCCACTTCAGGTCTCCAATAAGCATGTACCTCTGCAAACATGATTTTTTGATGTGTTATAAAGAATATAATCCTTTTTTGGTTGAAATGATTTTGGTTCATCTTCCTTCAAGTATTAGCATCTCACATATTAGTCCAGTTGCCTTTGTTGATCATAAAAAGATTATTGATTGATTCATTTCAAGCGAATGAAATGGATATATTTGGAATAATAAAAAGCAACTTTATTTTAGTAATCTGATCACATTTTATAATTTAACAATGATAACAAACGGCTCTTGGTAAAAGATCCCTGTACTTTGCAGCCTGGTTTTGCTCTTCCTAGGAGGATTTGGTCATCAATAAACAGGATCAGAACTAATCAGGGCAGATGTGGCTGCCTTCTACATAAATGGGGGCTGTTAGATCACCCTTATTGTGATTGTTTGCCCATGTCTCAGACGATTACTCATATTGTGTATGACTGCCCAAGGTGCCAATTTCACGGTGGTGGCCTACAGGACATCCACAAGGTGACAGATGAGGCCTTGGATTGGCTTTCCAGTCTGGACCTTGATCTGTAGTTGGTATGGTTGTGGCAGTGGTTATGGAGGAAACAGAAGATCACGGTCCCGTCTCACCATGAAGACGTTATTCTCATAGCCCTCGTCATAGTATCAGCAGAACTTCTCATGTTAGAAGATGATAATGCAATGTGAAATGGGCCTCCTCTAATGGATCAAGTTTCTCGCACAAGACACAACTGCTCTTTGATTAAACCTCAGATACAGCTACATTTATGTTGTGAAGTGTTGTGAGAACATGCAACCTTGTCATACTTAGTGCAGCAGGACGATAATTGCCCCTAGCTTGATTCTGACAAGTTACTTTTACTTTATTTTAATCAAAAGAAAGACTTAGAAAGCAGGTTGTGCCTTTTATGTAATGAACTTTTATATGTTAAGATTTTCATCATTTGTTTGTGGAAATTGTGATTGTACATTTCACTTGCCAGTTTCATGTAGCCATAAGCATAAATAAATAAATAGCAATGATAGTTGGCAAGAGGGTTTGTATGTATTGTGACATTTCTGGATTTTGCAATGTCACTTGCAAAATGTTGTTCAATTATTTAATCATCTGTGATATGATAACTGATTAGAATAGTATGGCCTCCTTCACTTCCTGACTCCCTAGAGATCTCTCTCTCTTCATAAAGTCTTCATAATAGCAGGGTTTTTTCACCCGGAAACTCGGTGCTTCATCCCGCATACAGACAAATCGGCCCTTCAGAACACACGCAATTTACAGACAAAAAATACTAGTTGTCGTGGGCGATAGATGGCGTTGATGGAGATGATTCATAGTAGAAGTTCGATGTAGTGGTTGAGACAGTTGTAGGTATCCTCCCGCGATGAGTCTTCGGACTCCTTGGAGGTGTCAGGAATAATAATAATAATAAGGGTAATAATAATTAATTTGGCAGTTCACTACCTGTCCTTAAAGAATTATGAATGAGGAAACAGTCTTCTTTCACTGCGCGTTATTCCCGCTTCCTATGCAGGGTATGCGTGTTACTTAGATGCGACTTCTTGTTAGTACCACTCCCAACCGATTTGTCTGCCGCTGGTGGGGGATATATTTTTGACTTTAGTAGCATATGTTCACGGGGCCAGTTTGCCTGCTTATGGGATGAAAAATGCCAGATAAACTGGCGGAAAAAACCCTACTGCCTGCGCCCAAGACTGGCTAACTTGGCTATGCCTGAGAAAGATCCTCAAGTTCCTCACATCTTCGACGGGAATCGAACCTGGGACACTCCTTCCCCAGTCATATGGTTGTGAAGCGCAAAGCCACTAGGCTAACTGTGTGGACATGAATGAAGAAACAGTATTAAGGATGAATTATGTAACAAATGAAGTTTCATAGGACTCTGTACTAGGACCACTGGTATTCAGTTTTTATGCTAATTATATGAATGGATTGCTGCAAGGGTTGGGGGGAGGACAAATTTCTTTGTTTACAGATCTATTGGCTAGTCATAAACTTTAAAGTTTTTGATTCAAAGATTTCCTATATATTTTAATAATATGACTATACTGGAGGAGGTGGAGACAAGGTATCTTGGGATGATAAACAATAAGAAATTTAAATCCAAGAGTTGCATAACAGAGACACAGACAACCTAGCAGATAGCTCCAATAGTGAGGAAGAGGAGGATAGTGGCCGGCAGAATTAAAGGAGTAATCCAGGTAACCAGATCTATTGTGTGTAAATCTGATTACATGGGATTTAAAGGAAGAAACTTGAACAGGTACAAACATAAGAAATATATCAGTTTGTTAGATAGGAGGAAGAATTTTGATATGATTGAAACATCTAAATTGTTAAGAGGTGATTGTTAAATATACTGAAGAGATTATGAAAATAAAGAGCCAAATGACTTCAGTTCTGCAATGCAAAATTACATACTCGTGAATGCTGGGGAGTATATTCCTGTAAACACTCTGGTCAACTTACCTTATGAAACTTTCATAGTTTCTACATTTGGCGGTGAAATAATGTTGGATCTATGTAATTTTATATCACAACTGAACCCTTTTGGTTCTTTATTTTAGTAATTACTTTTATGCACTGACCAAGAGTTTGCTTACGAAAATGCACATCTCCAACATTTCAAGTTCCTTAGTACTGAACAAGAGCTTTTTTCTCACTTAAGGTTTCTGCCTGGTCTCTGAGAAGAACCAGCCAGTTCGAAACAGCTGTCATGCCAGCGAAATCTTGTCAAAATTGATTATTAAAAAGCAAATATATAGATGCTTGGGCAGTGCCTATGTCTTTTAAGTAGTCCACACTAAGCTCATGAATGCTGGGGAGTATATTCCTGTAAGCTCTCTGGTCAACTTACCTTACAATGCTAATATCCACTTTGCTTGTGTAACACTGGAGAGGTTTTCTAATGATGGAACAATGAGAGAGAGAGAGAGAGAGAGAGAGCATGAAAAGAAGTTGCATAAAGAAGTGAGACATAGATTTGTTGCATAGAAAAGCTGGTTGATGTACACATGGAATGCATAATCTGAAAGGATGGCAGAAGTACAGAAGATCAATTATTTTAAGATACATATTATACTTTGTGGCCTTTACAGCAAACCTGTAATGAGTCATGACTCTTTGGAAATTCGTGATGTTGATAATTGAGTGGTGTGTGTACGAAATTTCTTTATGTGTTGCTCCTTGGTATTAATCAGTGTTTTGGCAAAGCCTATTTAATGAACATCATCTTGCCAGCTTGGTTGGCATATCTGCTTTACAACTGACAGGTTTGAATTCGAATTTCGCCACATGCATGGATATTTTCAGTTGTATTGTAGGAAATGAATTTGATCTGGTGTGAGACTACTAAGTTGCTTATTAGTCTTGAAGTGGCTTGAATTTCTATGATGCTAAAGATACCTCAGGTTTTTTAAAGATACCATCAGACTCATTGTGAGAGGTATGCACTCTTGCACTTAATGCTCATCCAACTGTGCCTTAAACTAATTCAATGTGTCTACATTCACAACACACTCAGGCAATGCATTCCACCCACAACCTCTCCATGCAAAGAACTTGCTCTTCATTCCTCTGTTCCTCTGCTCACCCTCTCCTTATACAGTTTCCAGGGATGGTCTCTTGTTCTATCCCCTCTTCCATTCTATGAAAAATTTCTCCCATGTCAATCCAATAACAACTCCAACTAGCTTATAGGTGCCAATAATACCTCCTCCTCCTCCTATTTGTGAAGCTTTGCAATATACGTTATCTCAATCTATCATCTTACCCCACATTCCAAAGACCACTGGTTACCTTTGTGAATATTCTCTGAACCCTTTCTAACATATCCTCTTCACCTTGAAAACCAGGTGACCAATTCTGTGCACAATCTCTTCATTGTTTAGGCCACAAAAATCAATATGAGGCCTGATCAAGACCTTATACGGTGATATCATAACCTCAATACCTCTGCATGTCAGATTCCTCTGCATCATTGCCATTATCTGATGCTTCAGATGTTTCTCAAAACCATTGAGAATGGTTTTGAGAAACATCTGAAATCTGTTGCTGTGTTCATTGACTTAACATCGGCATATGACACAGTATGGAGAAAGGGCCTAATATTTAAATTTCTGAAGATGATTCCATGTAGAAGATTTGCCAACTTATTGAACAGTATGCTTAATAACAGATGGATACAGGTATTTGCAGGTAATTCAAAAAAGTCAACCACGCAAGCTTAATAATGGACTCCCTCAAGGCTCTATACTATCTCCATTGTTGTTCAATTTATATATTTATGATTTCCCTCAAACCAGTTCAAGGAAATTTGCTTAAGCAGATGACCTTGCAATAATCACACGAAGACTAAGTTTAATGAAGCTGAAAAAAATAATTACAAATGATTTGAAAATTCTGGGCTCGTTTTCAAACAGTGGCATCTAAATCCAAACCTATCAAAAACTGAAGTGTCTACCTTCCATCTTAATAACCATCAGGCTAATTCAAACCTACTATCTTCTTTTTCAGAGATACATTACTTAACTTTAATGGTACACCTAAATATTTAAGTGTTACCCTAGATAGAACACTAGCCTTCAAAGAACACCTAGTGAAAGTAGCTTAGAAAATAACTCCTAATAATATAATTCAGAAGCTTGCTGGTTCAACTTGGGGTGCAGATGCTGAAGCCTTATGTCTATCAGCTTTTGGACTTGGTTTATTCAACTGTGGAGTAGTGCTCCCCAGTATGGCTCAACAGTGTTCATACTTCTAAGGTAGACACCCAACTTAATCAAACAATGAGAATAATAACGGGAACTACAAGGAACTAAATTATTGGCTCCCAGTCATCAGTAACATCACACCTAGCTTATGCAGAAAAGCAGCTCTTTCTAAGTTATGGACAAATTTAACCAATAATGTTAACCTACCTATAAACAAAGACGTAAATTCCCCTACAAGGAGACTAAAATCAAGAAATCCTAGTTGGAGAACAGCAAAGGAATTAATAGGTGAATCTTTCAACTTGACTGATATATGGAAAGATGAATGGCTCCAACACTAACAATCCCAGATTAGCTATATTGGACCCTACATCTAAACTATCCAGATTTGGACTATCATGTCATCTTTGGACAACCTTAAACCGCATTAGAATAGGTCATGATAGATGTAAACACCATCTACATAAATGGAAATGGACTGACTCTCCTGCCTTTGACTTTGGTTATCATGCTCAAAATACTGACTGCATTTTACTGGACTGCCTGATATATACTTTTGAGGGCACTATACAAGATATACATAATATTACGATGGAAGCTATAAACTGACTTGAAAAATTGAAAATTTCTTTGTAAAACTTTCTTTTATTTGATTTTTAATTGTCATACATTTGTTACATTGGTGTATTATGTTTCTTGCTGTATTTTACCATATGCTAAATAAAATATAATCTTGCCATGATCATTCTTTCTTCTACTTGCCACATATTTAAAAAATTCTCTAGGGTTTTTCTTTGTCTGATTTGCCAATTTCTGCTCATACTGCACTTTTGTTTTCCTTACTAACTGAATCACTCTCCTGGCTTGTTCTTTATACTCTTCATGTAACTGATTATTACCATTAATCATCCTGTACTGTACTGTCTCCAAAGTGGTTATCAAAATATTTAGTGATGGACAAATGCTGGCAAGGAAGGCAACGGGAAACCACATTGCATCACTATCTCCCTAGTAATCAGCTGCAACCCTCTCAAAGTGAGGAAGCCACAGGATTAGGATTAGGACAAATGCCACACAATGTGGCAAGGAAATTTTTCAGTCAGAGCAGATCTGGAGGAGGATTTTATTTTTGGCAGAGGATGACAGAACTGAATGAAACACATGTTTCATTCAGTTCTGTCATCAAAGAGAGGAAGCCACAGGATTAGGACAAATGCTACATAATGTGGTAAGGAAATTTTTCAGTCAGAGCAGATCTGGAGGAGGAGGATTTTATTTCTGGCAGGGGATGGCAGAACTGAATGAAACATGTTTCCCTTATAACAGAAGGTTTTATATAAGTATAATTTGGATGACTATGGTTGTCGAAGTTGACCCTTGAAGTTCTGTTAGATAAAACAGGTCAGATACTATAAGTGATAGTGCACATTCTTGGTAAACTGGATGTTATTATTATTTGCATTCATTATTGATTTTTTTAAGACAAGCCTTATAAACTCAAGGAGCTATATAAGCTTATCCAGAGCAGGCTTTTACAAACATCCATGCCCACAGTGGGATCCAAACTCACAACTTGTAGGTTCAGATAGAAAGGGAAAATGCAGTGGTGGAGTACTGCTTATGATAAGTGATGACATGTCCTTGCAGAGTGGAGGCTTTGGAGGGCAGTGACACTAATGGTTTTGAAAGCATATAGTGTGAGGTAGAGGTGGGCAAGACAGAATTGTCTTTCCCACCTCTACCTCACCCTCTGTGCTCCTTGTTAAGATCAAGGAGCACAGAGGGTGAGAAGCAGGAGATGTTTAGGCAGTTGACTTAGCAAGTACAAGAAGAATGACTGTTATGGGAGATTTTAACTATGGCAGTATAAATTGGGAAGAGGAAAATGCATGTAGTAACGAGGGAATGGAATTTCTAGAATTCTTGAGGGACAAATGTCTTAGGCAACATGTAATAGAAGGAACATGAGGTTCAAGAGTTTTGGATTTGATCATAGCATCAGAAGAACTGATTATAATTGAGATGGATCTCTTGCCACATTGGGGAGAGAGTGACCATGCGGTTTCGACTTGGAAGATGAATAGACATGCATGAGTATCAAAGAAGGGAATGTGTGTGGAATTATAAGGTGGGTGATTATAATAGTCTTAGATATCGACTTGGGGTAGTTTTATGGAGGGAGGAATCAGAAGGGCAAGATATCATTAGTGCTTGGGAAATCATGAAGGAATATCTGTTAGCAGCAATAGTATAGTAAGCTGTATTCCATGCATGAAGAAGAGAACACAATTTGGTGTAAAGTGGATGACAAACAATATCAAATACGAACTGCAGGTGAAAAAGGTTATGAAAGATATATAAGGAGACAGATGGGGAGCAGATGCATGAAGAATATAAGACTCAGACTATGAGAGTAACTAGTATGGTAAGGAAGACAAAACTGGAATATGAGAAGAGATTGGCCCTAAGATCCAAAAACAAAATCCTCAGTAATTTTTTAGCTATGTGGCCAGCAGGAGGAGAAATGATTGTGGAAGAATGACATTGTTGTGGGATAAAAATGGGAATAGAGTGACTGATGCAGAGGATATAGTGAAGTTGTTCAACGAACTTTATTGGAGTATTTCATCTTGGAGAAGTAGGTTTTTAATACTAGAGGGATAGAGCAGGTTTAGAGGTGCAAGAGGAGAGTGTGTTTCAAATACTGAGTACTCTGGATGTCAAAGCTGTGGGACTGGATGGAATTTTGCCACAGGTTTTGAGAGAATGTGCTAAAGAACTGACAGCTCCATTGACCTGGCTTTTCAATGAAAGTCTTGCTACGGGAAAGATACCCAGTAATGGAAGGAAGGTAAGATAGTGCCATTGTATAAGTAGTTGTTAAGATCTTGGAGAAATTAGTAAAGGACCATATACAGCATTGGGCAGATGAGGATAATGTTATCTGTGAGAGTCAACATGGATTTGTTAAGGGGCGCTCTTGCTTTAGTAATATGATTGCCTTTTCTAATAAAGTGACAAGAGGGGTTGATGAGGGAAAGGCATATTCTGCCATTTTCTTGGATTTTGCAAAGGCATTTGATGGGGGGGGGTGCCACATGATAAGCTGATATTTAAGTTGCAGCACATGGGTTTAGATATCAGGTTAGTCAACTGGATTCAGAATTGGCTATCTAATAGGTATCAGAGAGATGTGTATGGGGGGGGCAATATCAAGGAGGCAGAAGGTTACAAGTGGAGTCCCACAGGTCTCAGTACTGGGACCTGTATTGCTTAACATTTATATCAGTGGATTGCAAGGGGGGGAGGGATATTCAGTTGTTTGCAGATGATGTGAAGTTAGGAAGAGTTATTAGTAATAGTGCAGATGTGGCAGCCCTGCAAGAGGATTTGAATAAATTGCACATATTGGCAAATGAATGGGGATGTCAGTTTAATTCAGCAAAATGTAGATTTTGAAGTTTGAAATACATTGATGGGAGGCTGCATACTCTGTTGGAAGAGCTGTACTGGATGAAGTAGGGAAGAGAAGAGATCTGGGGTGATGATTGATAAAAACCTGAAATTCAGGGAACATATTGCAAAGGCAGTGAAAGTAACCCAGAAGATTACTGCAATACTGAGATAAGAGTTGTCATTCCATTGTATAAAGCCCTGATCAGACCACACTTGGACTATTGTTCTCAAATTTGGTCCCTAGGATTTGAAGGAAAAATTAACTGTGGAAAGAGTAAAGAGGCAGATAACAAAGAGTAATAGTGTTAACTATTACTCTTTGTGTAACATTGTACAGTCCTGAATGGTTTCAGGACTGTACAATGATAGTTATGACAATCAACTGAGGGAATGTGGACTGTAGAGTTTGGTAGATAGAAGAAAGAGAGGTGATATGATTGAAACTTTTAAACTGTTGAGAGATGGTTACAGGGTTGACACTGTGGAGTTCTTTCACATGGTGGAACAGGGGGAAGGTGAGAGGGCACGGAACCATCCCTGGAAGTTACAAAAGGAAGCTGTGAGCAAGAGGATGAGGAGCGGTTTCTTTGCATAGAGGGTGGTTGAACTGTAGAATGCATTGCCTGATAGAGTGGTCAGGGCACAAATGTTCAAGGAGTGGTATGATAGATTTGTGTTTTCTAGGAAGGACCTCTCACAATGAGTCATTTGACTCCATGGAGGCCTGAATAATAATAATAATAAAATCTTACTATGGAGGGGAAGCATAAATCAGAGACCAAACATAGCAACAACCATTTGAGATCCTCAATAAAAGCATTGCAGTGGTGGGTTCATGTTTCACCCAGGTGATAAGTTATCTACCACCTTTTTTTTTTATGTTGGATCCATACACAAAAGGTTGGCTGGTCAACTTATAGTATGTTAGCACCTTCTATGGGAAATTTAGTAAGTGCATATAGGAAACCTGGAGATCTAGTTAGCATTTCTTCTAATTAGGAATGATATGTATTTACATGATTGGTCAGAATCCTGCTTGTGAAAACTGGCCACATCATGAAAAGGAATTGGTTTGACTTAGAAATGCTATATGCTGTGCACCACCCGATCCATTAGTGATTCCATGTCTGTAATTAGGCTGAGGTAATGAAAGATATGTTGTTTATCCCACAAAAGGGATTTTACATATAATTGAAGAGATCAAAGTCAGGACTCATTAGGGAAAATATGATGGATTCTTCAGTTTTCTCACTTCCATGGTTCATTTGCTTGAGAGAGAGGTTTTTGGTGCATGGTATAGTGTATTGTCATGCAACATTGGTGTGGTGTCTGGCAAGTGTTTTCATTTGAGACAATTCAGGTCTGTGAAAGAATGAGCAGTGTGCTGTGTAAAAAAATATCACCACTACTGTTCAGCATCATTTGTTTCCTGTGTACTTTCTGGAGTCTTTTTTTTTTCAGTCAGATTGATGACATCCTTTTGTTTGACATATCCATTCAGGTTCACGAGACTGAGTTAATATCTCATCCAGTGCATGCTGCTACTTGATCCCAAAATAGGAATACTATACCACATCAAAATGTTGATGTGGTATACTGTCACAGTTAAAGCAAGTGTATTTTTGATACGTATGTCAGAATTTTCCAGTTGAAACTCCTGATAATTTTAAATGTAATCTTGTTACTATGAAACAGGTATTTTTTTATGTTCTGTGATAATGTGTCTGAAAAAAAATTCCAGCATAATTTATGAACGTTTACTTTTGTGGCAAGTTTTCTAGTTTTTATCATTTTATTCTCTACATCAGGATTATTAGTCCTATTAATGATCCTTATCATATAAAACATATTTGAAAATTAGTAAATACATTATTTCTTCTCGATGGCTGACTGAATGGTGACCCAGAAACTTCATATCACATAATGACCTCACATGTCTTGATGTCACCATCCTTTGTAAGGAAAACATAGATTGAATTTGTGTTGAAGATGAAAAGATATAACAACTCTAAACTGTTAGTAATTATAAGTGAGCCTATAAAACAAAAAAAATACCACATGGAGAATTTTGAACAGATGTATGATAAAACTTTTTTTACTAATTGTCACCAGTTTCTGTTACCATTCGGCATACACCATCTTACCATTCTGAAGTTTGATCACTGATTTGAGAAATTTTTAAAAATTTTAGACTCAATCAGTGTCTAATCACGAAATCAATGTATAACGTTTTTGGATATCAGCTATCCTCTAAAAGAAAAATGTTCTGTATGTAGATAAGATTTCAGATTTTGGATGGTCAGTGGTGGCCCTGAGTTCAGAGATCACAATGCATGCTTTGCAAGGACTAACATTACAACACATTGCTTTTGTGATAAGGAGTTGACTAATAGATATAAGCAAGGAATTGACGAGACCATCCATGGACTGTTGTGTGCAAATTTGACTCCTGTTTCCAAAATGATAAGAACTCCGGAGAAGATCCAAAGATGAGTGACTGAGTATCAGAAGTGGAATATTGATTATGAGGAGAGGTTGGGAAATGTAATTACAGAATATATGATGAACATTTATGAGCTAGGATCAGCACAGAAAGAATTATATGTTTCAATTTAATTACTAGCATGTCATTCGGCAGTTTATCAAATTCTTTTGCAAAATCATATCACTATGTATGCATCGCCTTGTCCAATGCATTTGTCACCCTGTAATAAGTAGATTGCTACAATGCTCTTCATTTAGCAAATCCATACTGTCCATTAAAGAGAATGCCATTGTTCTGTGTCTTTGTTCTGATTCTGACTAACCTCTCAAATACTTTAACCAAAACTCCAGACATGCAGACTGGCTATAATTCAAAGCTTTAGTCCCATCACCATTCCTCTCCTTTGCTCAACTCTTACTCATGTTAAAAAGGTACTACAGTGCTACTGTTGACTCCCTGGAACATTCCTTCAAAACATGCCCTTATTACATTAAGTTGACTCAATTTTTCATATATTTCCTGTTCAACTCCAGTTCTGTATGATGTCACTTTCATGAGGATGAAATACCTTTATTTCATTCTTGTTTCTTTCATTTCATTAATAATAATTATACCCTTCTCAAAAAGGATGGGTGATAGTCACTCCTTTATTATTATGCGACACCACCAAGGAGTCCAAAGACTCAACGAAGGAGGGCACCTAGTCTGCAACTCTCCAATCTACCAACTACAACGAACCGCATCATCTACACCAACGCCATCTACTGCCCACCACCACTAATAATTTCACAGACAATTTGGGATTCGAACCTGGCTGGAGTTTGGCTGGAGGGCAGCTAGGCTAACCATGCCGGCACTCATGTGCACTAAAGTGTAACTATCTTGTGTGTACATAAGGTAAAAATATGTGGAATATGGCACCAAAAAAAAAAATTTTTCCTTAAACTGAATTCAACATTAATTCCGTTTTCATTTTTATCAGCAGTACATTTCTTACTTCCTTCATACAAAGAATCACTTTATACCCTTTATTATATGAGATATTTGCTGCATCTGCTTTGTTTTTTCTATATTTAGCTTAACAAATCAATCCCCACACCATATGAGAGAATCTTACATATAGAGAAAAATAATTCACCTCTGCATTTCATAATTTGATGCCAATATTTTCTTTTGGGACACATCTATGAAGTACCATGATTCATCATGGAAGCTGCACTATACTATTACCCGCAACTTATAATACTCCATTCCACTTGTTAAATGCATTTTTGTCTGTTAGTTATATATTATTCAGCCAGTTTACTTGAAACAGAAACAGTAGTGTGACCATGGAAATTGTGCAGGTGGGCATCATTGTAATGCTAAAGGACATGAGATTGAGAAGGGTAGAGGGGAAAACTGTTCACTAGAGAAGAAATTCACATGAGATTATGGCCTGAGTTACCAAGAGGGAGGTGACCTCAACATATGGAAGGAGAACTAGTTAAACAGTATAGACTACTGAGTGAATGGAGCATATTATATACACAGTCTTGCCATAAATACTGTTATAACTTCTGCACATCTCCACAGAATTGTGCAAGCCTGGTTCCATTAGTGGTGCTATACACAGCCAACATTCACATGCTTAGCAGTAGAGAGTTGTCTAGCTGTACAGGTTAACATGCAATAAGGAGATTATGAGAACCGTGTAGCTGTAATAGCACTTCGCAAGGTTGGAATGCAGCCACCTGTTAGTTTCAACATGCTAAAAACACTCTGGATCAGTAGGATGTTTGTCTATTGTATTATTAACCATTATAACAATACAGAAAGCATATTTGACTGCCTAAGAACAGGTCAACCATGCTGCATTAAGACACAACAGCTTGAGAGCTGTGAAGGCATACCTCCACCGTAATCCTGTGAGAATGCAGAAAATAATGTTGCAAGAGATGAATGTTTTGACTGACTCTGGAGGTGAAAGCATATTGTCATTCCACTAGACATTTCCTAACACCACAACTTATGTGGCAGAGGGCGATAAAATTAAAGGCACTTCTCCGGCAATCGTGAACAACAGACACAGAGATATCCTCTTCACAGATGAGAAGATTTTCACCATTGAAGAGTCGTTTAACCATTGGGTATATGTCCCAGAGTCACACAGCATGTACCATAGCACTCAGGATTTAGAGAGGTCATCACCCCACGTCAGTGATGGTTTATTTCGGTGTGTGGGGGGAGAACGTATTAGAAGTATCCAAGTTTCATTTCTGTGAGGAAAGGGGTCAAACCTTCAAAGTGCATCAAGATACTGCTAGAACCCCTGAACACACCTTGTTTTATGGTAAGCAGTGCACCTTCCATCAGCACTCAGCTCCTCTACACAAGGCAAGGACCACACAACAGTGGTTGGAGGCAAATATGCCCAACCACATATCACCATCTGGAGTTCTCGATCTGAATCTGTTGGACTCGGAATTGAATGTTGGAGCTGGAGAGAGAGAGAGAGAGAGTAGCCTGCAAGAAACGACACCCCAGCATCACCAGCCTGAAGGTGGATTTGGAGTAAGCAGCTGTAGTGTTTCTGTTGGATGTTATGAATGCTGCCATCGATATGTGGCTTCACAACAGACTGTGTGTGTGTGTGTGAGTGAAGGCAAAAGAAAGACATTTTGAACATTGAGTACTTCTATGTGCACATTATGCATGTGGTTTGCATGTGCTAAAAGCCGTAAATGATTTACTGACAGATTAAAGGTTCATGCTCTGTTCAATTTATGGCTAAACTAGATATTATTTTGTTTGGTTAATGAACAAACTTGACAAAAGTTGCTTACAGAAAACGGCCTAGATATGTGTGATTTGTCTTTAGATGGGAGATGAAATTATATTCTTATGTGACACCACTGTCTCATTTATTGGAAGCCTGAAGAGAAGGTTTATGTAAAAAAAATAAATAAAAATGAAAAAATATATATACAGTTAAGGAAAAACAGAAAAACACCCTTAGCCCACTTATGATACCACCACTTTACTATAGGTAACCTTTCATGGGAGTCTAAAAAAAAATCTTCAGCTTGGTTAGCAGAATTGGATTACGTACATTAAAGTTTCCAAGGAAGACGATTTCACTGGATAATTAGTGCAGCAAAATCAAGTTTAAAGAATAAGACAAAGTGGGCAGAGTAATTAAGGTACCAGTAGAGATAGTAGATGAATGATACATAATGGGAGCAAGGAAACTAAAAAGGATAAATCATTAATAATATATTAATTATTATTATTTACTCTATTATTAATAATATAGTATTTTGAGGCTGATTACTTGTATTCTGGTCTACTTGTGAAAACAATTTCCATTAATCCATCGATAATAACTTTCATGTCTATCTGGATCAGTGCAGTCGCTAACAAAGGAGACCAGTTGTGAACCTTAAGATCTATAAGGGAGAAAGATACCTTTACTGTTTGGAAAGTTGAGTTGGAGAAAATGAAGATTTATTCACTAAGTGCACTTAGAGCTAGTGCCATAGCATAATGGTTGATTATATTGAATTGTTACCTCTACTGGTTTTGTCTGGTGTCCTGTTATAACGTGCCACCCAAAGTTTAGGGAATTCAACCATAAAAAAAATTACCACAACCGCTAGTTTCTACCATCTCTTTCGAAGTAATCACTTGGGCATGTATACTTTTAAGTATACATGCCCAGGTGATACCAGTGGTTTTCCATGATTCCATGCATCCCTGAAAATCCTCAAGTGTGACCATATTGAGCACTGCCTTTGAATCTGCACAGATATTAGACATGTTATTGATCTCAATCATGTCAGAATGACACTCAAAATGACACCCCTTTCAGCGAGAATTTCATCTTTGGAACAGAAAAAAGTTGCAGAGGTAGAGGTCAGGTGAATAGAGGGATGGGGACTGTGGTGTTTTTGACTAGTCAGGAACTGTTGAATAACAAGTTATATGTGGATGGGTGTATTGTCATGGAGTACCCAGTTATTGTTCTTCCACTTATCTGGACATTTGTGATAATGAATGCTCTTCTTTAGCACTTCTAAACACCAGAGTGAAACTTGCCATTGACAGTTTAACCTGGGGGGGGGGGGGTTCTTTATGGACAACGCATTGGAGTTGGAGAAGAAAATTACGAAACCACTAACACATGACATTACAGAAATGCATGTAACCCAAGAATGCAGCCTCTCAGCTTGCTGCCTGTTAGCATACTGATTCACAATGGATACTGAACTTTTGGGTAGCACCTCATATATTGAATATGAAATTGTTAAAATTAATTTTCCGTTTTTTGTAGTTTGCTGTATTTTGGTACATTTTGTATGTGCAATGTTTGGTATTTTAAAAAATCTTTATCAAATTGTATGTTTTATTTTATTTTTTTTTTTTAAATTTATATATCCTTTTCTTTCTTTTTTTTTTTCCAATTTATAAAAGCACATTTTTTTACTGATCAAAGTACATTATTAACACATTGTTTTTAGGATGAAGAATATGTTGCATTTAGAGATATTAGACCTGCAGCAGCACACCATTATTTAATTATTCCAAAAGTACACATTCCAAATGTTAGAATGCTTACATATGAACAAATACCTTTAGGTGGGTATCATATTTAATTCTTTTGTTGATCTTGTCACTTCTATCATAATGTCTTTAATTATTCTCCTTGAAAAGAAATAGCTTTCAGATAAGAGTATGCTTGATGTTCTGTTTGGTTGTCCATAACAACAAACATAAACTAAATATTATACTAGATATATAATATAAATAGACTAGAATAATAATATTCTATATTATATAGATTATATATATTTATTTATTTATAGATTCTATATAGATATCATCATCATCAGCCATTATTGATCCACTGCTGGATGAAGGCCTTTCCAAGATTACTCCAACACTCTCTGTCCATGGCTCTCCTTTTCCATGTCACTCCTGCAAATCTGATGATATCATCAATTCACCGTGATTTCGGTCGGCATCGTGGTCGTTTTTCCTCTCATGGAATCCAGTCCAATACTTCTTTTGTCCATCGCTGATCTTGTCTTCGTGCAATATGCCCAGCACATTGCCACTTAAGATGTTTCACTCTTCCTATGATGTCAGAGACTTTGGTTTGATTTCTTATCCATGTATTCCTTTTGTGATCCAGTCTTGTGATTCCAAGCATACTTCTTTCCATACTAAATTGTGTTGTTCTTAATTTTTGAATTTCCTTTGCATTCATTGTCCATGTTTCACAGCCATATGTCAGTATAGGAAGAATACACTGGTTAAAAACCTTTCTCTTTAGGCATAATAGTAGTTGGCTTTTGAATACTGAATGTAATTTTCCAAATGCTTTCCACCCAAGCATCGCACTTTTAATTTCATCCATGATATTTTGTTCCATTGATATCTGTTGTCCTAAGTATATATAATGATCTACTTGCTTAATTTCCTCATTATTGATTTTTATTATTTCTGGTTGGACATAACTATTGAACATAACTTGGGTCTTCTTTAGGTTTATCTTTGGACCTGCTGTTCTGCTAGCAATTTGGGGCTCATGGATACGAGTCTGTAATTCATGTGCAGTTGAAGTAAAGATAACTATCTATGTCATCTGCAAAGCATAAATGGCTTAAATATCTTCCATTTATCTTCAGACCTTTCCCTTCCCAATCAAGAAGTTTGAATATTTCTTCTAGGCACGCTGTGAATAATTTTGGAGATATTGTGTCACCCTGTCTTATACCCCTTTGTATTCCCACATTAGAGATGTTTCCATTGAAATGAATTGCTGCTGTGGCATTGGTGTATGCTGATTTGATGGTTCTGATGTAGGGCTCCTCCACTTGTTGGTTTCGTAATGCTTTAAGTATTGCACAAGTTTTAAGTGAATCAAAGGCTTTCTCATAGTCAATAAAATCAAGACATAGTGGTAATTGATATTCATTACACCGTTCAATAATCTGCTGTACAACTTGAATATGGTCCATTGTACTAAAGCCCCTTCGAAAGCCTGCCTGTTCTTTTGGTTGTGCTAGGTCCAGAGTCGCACAAAGTCTATTAGCTAAGACTTTTGTAAACACTTTGTAGACCACTGATAGGTCGGTAGTTCATCAAGTCTTCTATCTCACCTTTTTTTATGTATCAGAATTAGGGTAGCCTTCTTCCATGTTGTTGGTACATCATTTTTCTTCAGGCATAAAGTAAATAGTTTTGCTAAGAGTTCGTAGATTATTTCTCCACCTGTTTTTAGAAGTTCAGCTATAACTTCATCCTCACCTGCGTTCCCATTTTGGAAGCTTTGGATGATCTGCATAACTTCTTCTGGTAGAATCTGTGGTACTTCAGCTGTGTTGTAGTTGTCTTCTTCATTTAATTCATCATCCTGGTATAATATTGAGTAGAATTCTTCAATTCTTTTTGCTATTGCATATTTATCTCTGGTGATGGTCCCGTCTTGTGGTTGCAGTCTAACTACATTTGCTGTTTGGCTCTTTTGAGACTATGGTGTTTTCAATTGTTTGTTGTATGAATTTACAATTAAATTTTCTTATTTCTTCTTTGATACGTTTTCTGATTGTTTTGCACAATTCTGTGTATTCAGTTTTATTCTGTAGGTTAATTGATTGTTTCATTTCTCTTCGTTTCTTCATAAGCTGTTTTGTTTCTTCAGAGATTTTGTCTTGTTTCTGTTCTGTGGTACCAGCTATTTCAAGTGAGCATTGTAAAAGGTTTTGGATAATAATGTCATTACTTTCTGATAAATCAGCATTGTCATCTATGGTAAGATGTTTAAATCTATTGTTTAGTTCGTGTTGGTATATATCTTTTTTAATGTTGAGTTTGTGTACATCTATGTTTTGCTTTGATTTCCTAAACATTTTTCTTCTTTCTTTTTGGCAGTTTATTTGAATCTTACTGCGTACCATACGATGGTCACTTCCAATGTTGAAGGTGTTTATAACAGAGCAGTCTTGAAAGATGTTTTTCTTATTGCTGAGG
This sequence comes from Typopeltis vanoorti, assembly GCF_054136105.1. NCBI lineage: Eukaryota > Metazoa > Arthropoda > Arachnida > Uropygi > Thelyphonidae > Typopeltis > Typopeltis vanoorti. The sequence goes on from NC_143552.1 coordinate 95,056,816, forward strand.
ATAAAGTCTATTTCACTAGTTTTTCCATTTGGACTTTTCCATGTCCACTTTCTTTGTGTTTTTTTCTTGAAGAAGGAATTCATGATGTACAGGTTTTCTTTTTCTGCAAATTCTATTAACCTTGCTCCTCTGTCATCTCTCATGCCATATCCAAAATTTTCCATTGAGCTTTCATCGAAATGTTGAATACCAATTCTAACATTAAAGTCTCCCATTGCAATTCTGAAATGATGTTTTCCATTATTTTAGAGCTGGGACATATGATAGAAGGCTTCAATTTCTTTGTCAATGTTGGTGCATAGACTTGGACGATCTTAAGAGTGTATCTTTTCGAGATTTGAACAACAATACTTGCTATTCGATCGGATACACTGTCAAATTCTATTATGTTGTTCTTCGGCTTTTTGTTGATCAAGAATCCAACTCCACTGATTCTTTCTTTATCTTGAGCTCTATAATATAATATGTTTCCATTTTTTAATCGAAGAATTTCTTCACCATTACGTCTGACTTTGCACAGTCCAAGAATGTCCCATTTTAGTCGCTTTAGCTCTTCATTTAGTTCAGTTAACCGTGCTTCACTGCTCAGAGTCCAACAGTTTAATGTTCCAATCTCTAGTTTCCAATGGCCGCATGATCTGGTTACCCGGGGATTCTTAGCACCCTCTGCCTTCATGTTTAACTGCCTGCTACCATAGGTAGTAACAATCTGGCCTCTGGGGAATGAGGGTCATTTTATTTCTGTTGGATTCATCTTAGAAGGTTAGGCCATTAATTCACCACGCTGGCCAAGTGTGGGTTGGTGAATGGCAATATTTTCACATGGGATCGCCAGTCCCAAAACCACTGGTCCACGGCTCTTGATTCAATATATTCAGAGCTGCCCTGATATCCAGCGGATGGTAGTCAGGGTTCTCCCCATCTGCCACCTAGGGGACGCGCTCGGTAGCCTGTGGAAGCCCCGATATATATAAAGAGAGAGAGAGAGAAAGAAATAATATGTAAACTAGATATTATATAGAATCTAGGATATTTATATAATTTTTGCATTTGCAGTGCTGAAATAAAGCTATATCATCAATGTAAATGTAAACATTATGGTGGTCAGCTTTTACTTAGAACAGTTGGCATTTGGCAGAATGGAACCAATAACTCACTACACCATGATTATATTGCATAGCAAATTACTGCATCCATCTTTCCAAGTGCCTCTGTTAAGAATTATAAGTGCTTTTCAACTGAAGGTAAGTTAGTGTTTCAGAGGTGGCATGATTTTCTTCCTGCAATATAATCATGACCAGAAAACACACGCACACATTTGATGGTCATCTGTCTCATGTGACCACCTATGTTGTACTTTTTTTCATAAAAATGGTCCGAATGAAACTAAAATTGAAATGGATCATATGAAATGCTATAATAGTAAACAACAAATCTGTTGTGACTTAGTTTTTATTAGTAGTTATTTATTACTCCTTACTGCAATTTTATTAATTTTATTATTTGTGCTGTTTAGTGATTGTTGCCAGTCATGATATATACTTTCTAGCTTTTGTCGCTCACAAAAGTTGACATGTAAGACATTGTTTGGGCACTTTCATGAATAGTAAATGAAACAGGTATGTTTGTGTTATGCTTCTAAGTTCTGATGTTTACTTGTTAGTATGTATGATCAAATGTCTCTCTGACTTGCAAAAATGTTTTCTGCATATTTCTTTGCGAAATTTATATTTCTTTCTGGCAACAACACTTTGAGTATTTTCACTCTCAAATTGTTACCTAAGAGAAACAATTGTTCGATGACAGTTGCAGTGTGCAGATTTTATAAATGAATTTAATTATTTTAGTATAAAAATGGTGATATAAAAGCAGTCACCTGTTGTTTTCAAACATTCTAGTAGGTATCGTTAGGGGCTTAATGCATTGTGAACAATAAACCTTCAATAAATTTTAGGATCCTTAATAGTATAACATACACAGGTTTCATCTACAGGTAATTTGTGTGAATATGAAAGTGCTTGTTCAATGCATGAAAGCCAAAAAATATTTGACATGGGAGATGGATACACAGTAGTATACTCAGACTACAAAGTCTAAGTAGTATACTTAGACTACAAAGGTTTTTGATAGATTACTGCATGATAAGTTGATAGTAAAACTAGAGTGGATGGGGGGTTGGATATTAGACTAGTTCATTGGATTCCAGATGGGCTGACTGATAGGTATCAAGAAGTTGTGTATGGGTCGAGCAATATCCCAGAAGAGGAAAGTCATTAGTGGCATGCTTCAGAGATCTTTTTTAGGGTCATTGCTGTTTAACCTATATATTATTGATATTGGGGAAGATTTGAATGGGGATATACAGTTGTTTGCAGATGATGCAAAATTGGGAAGAACTATGAGGAATAGAGCAGATCTTGTGGCCATACAAGAAAACTTGAATAGACTCAGTGAATGGGCATGGGAGCAGGAATATCAGTTCATTGTTGCAAAATGTAAGATTTTAAAATTTGGAAAATAAAGATGAAGTGTAGAATTTTCTCTCAGTAAGGATATATATATTGTTGGAGGTGGAGTAAATAGATCTTGTGGTGATGGTGGATAAGGATCTAAAATTTAGAGGACATATTGCCAAAATTGTGAGAACAACACAACAAATTCTGGCAATGATATAGACACACTGACTTGTAGGAGTAAGGTGGGTCTGGTTCCATTGTATAAGGCTCTGATTAGGCCACATGGACCAGTGTTCAGATTTGGTCACCTGATTTTCAAAAGGATGAAGAGATGTTGGAGGATGTCCAGAGGTGACTGACCAAAATAGTTTCTAATCTCTGGAATGCTGAATATGAAGAAATGTTGAGACAATGGAATTAGCAGTCTTGTGGATTGAGGAAGATGGGTGATATAATAGAGATGTACAAGTTGGTGTGTGTGTGGGGGGGTTGTTATAGGATTAATGTTGAAGTTTTTCATGAAATGGTGGGAGATTGGAGAAGAACGAGGGGTCATCCCTGGAAGCTGTGTATAAGGAGGGTGTGAGCAGGGGAATGAGCAGCAGGTTTTTTGTATGGAGATTTGTGAATGATTTGATTAGTGATGGTGAGAACGTGGTACTTGAAGAGAATTTGAATGTGTTTAAGTTGTGGTATGATGAGCTGTGTATATGAAAAAGGGATCCTAGATCCCTTTTTCATATACACAGTCTGTGAAGATGATGATGATAATAATAATATATCCTGGCAATAATTGTTATAAGGTATGATTGATAAAATGAATACATTGTAATAAGGAGTAATAAATACTAAAAGCAGTATAGGTTTTACCTCTTGCAAAACAGATAAATACTACACCTTGGGAAAATAACTTACCAGGCACTCGGAAGTAAAAAATAAAAGTTCCTAGGCCCTTAAAAATCACAGGGCCAGGGAATCTTATCCCCCCCCCCCCCTTCTCATTGGGGCTGTCTCCCTACACACACATTGGCAGATATATATGATTTTTAGCCTAGTGTTTGATTTTGATACTAAAAAAAGATCTAAATGAAGTCAAAATTGAGGTGATTAAACATTTTGGTAAAAGTAATACCATAGCAGTAAGCATGACCATCCTCCCTTGTGACTAACTTTATAATAGGAATTATTTATTAATTTACTCCTGGCTACAGTGTATTCATACAGTATTATCATTCATGCATTTCCTGTAATTACTGCCAAATACAATATATATTTCTTGTGTTTTATCACTTGTAGAAGTTTACCATTTATCATTCATTTCATGCATTGCATCCCTTTAATAATCATTTGTATATTACCTGGAAATGAAACAGATGCTTTCAGTTCTAATGCTTAGTTCATGGTCTATGTGATCTGATTCTCTTGACTTATGAGGATGCTTCCTTATAGAAAGCACTGCAATTTTTGCCTGCAATCTGCATACATTCTAAATAAATGTAGTCATCTTATTATTTATATTGATTTATACTAACTTTAGATGGTGATAAGTGGTCACTCCTTACCTTGGGTTTTCAGATGTTCTTGTAAGCATCAAGTTAAGGAACTATGATGCTGCATGTCTTCTGGTAGGATACTTCCGCATAGCCTTTTAAAAAATGCTGAGAACCAATTAGGAATTCTGATCTAATGTCCAAACCTCGCCTTCATTTGGGGCACCACACTAGTAATATCTATCTGGCTTCTGAATGAACGCGAATGGGATTTGGCCAACCAAACTGTATTCTGTATTGGTTTAAACCAAAAGATGATGGTACATAAATAATTTGTAATGTCATGCCAGCTGGAATTTTGCCTGGTTAAACAAGATTCTTCCCCCTCCCCTCCACTGTTTATGTAAGGGAACCATGATGAATAGTGAAAACTTGGCTACTGGAAGAACAAACTTAAGTATCACCAGAATTCAATAAAGGCACCATCAACATAAAAACTATCAATGGAAAAGAAGTTGAGCTGGCAGAAGATTTGGAGAAGTACCACATTGTTGACATAGCTGATCTTATGAAAAGAAAGAAACATTTGAGATTTCTCTAAATAACATTGTTGCAATTTTTTTTTACTTGGTTATACTATAACCAGTTCTTCCATATGCTAACCACTCGGCCAGCCAAGCTGGCTGGCAGAGAGGTTAGCATATCCACTCTCCAGCCAAAAGGCTGCAGGTTCGAATCCTGCCGTGGGCATGGATGTTTGTGATTGTCTTTGGAAATACTAGTGGTCGGCAGTAGATGGCATTGGTGTAGTTGCGGTCAGTTTTGTGGATTGAGTGGCGGAGACAGAGTTGTAGAGCAGGTGCCTTCCCTTGATGAGTCTTTGGACTCCCTGGAAGTGTCTAATAATAATAATAATAATAATAATAATAAATTAAATATGCCAAGAAATTAATATAATTTCTTGTATATGGAAATATGACTTCTGCATTTCTTCACCCTTGGTATCAGTTCTGGGTCTGGCTCCCGCTGATGAGACCTCAATAAAGATCGAAACTGGTCTGGGTAGTGGCCCTTCCCATAATGCATAGCATTATGCATGTCCATAAGGATATATGCATTGCATTAAGGGATACTAGGGCAATTGATGTGAAGTCTTTAGCCTCTATATACAAATAGCCCAGTCGTGAAGTGACTTCACGTGCAAACTTTGCTTACACTTAGATATAGGATGAAACCAAGAATATAATTTCTTGGTACCTTTAATTTATACCTCTAAATAACAGCTACATGGTGATCAGGGAAAGAAAGAAAGGCACAACTGTAGCATTCAGCACTAAACACAAAGTTAACCTTGAATGGCAGGCTTAGGTAAGTGGACAAACATCAGAATGAGGAATTGGACAATTAGATTTGTGTTCATGGTCCTATTAACAGCTCTACACTAAGGATGAAGGCAATTGACATAAAGAAAAAGGAAAAGTTGGTCTTTTTTCCCTAGATCCAGTCAGCAGAATAAGAAATGAATCCTGGCACGTAGAAATGTTTGGGAAAAATTTGGAGAAAAGAGCAAACTAATAATAATGGTAGGTACCTGATGGATTTCTGTTCAGGACACACAGACAAGTCCTTGCTAATATAGTAAACACTTGTTACAGCATATTCCTAGGGACTAAATAAAGTTTTTGATAGTGTAAGATTTCTTATAGTGAATTTAGGGGAGGAAAATTATTGCTTTCTCTCTACTCTCTGCCACTTCATTTCCATTGATACAAAAGGAATAGTGGTAAACAGAACAAAAGAATCACAGTTCATGGCAGGAAATAAAAAAATTTAGATTTCAAAATGTTATGTTTGCATAATTATTGCAAAAGAACAGTTTTTCTGTGAAATTTGAAACGCATCACTGGAGATTCACATCATATTTGCCATACCCCTCTCTCCTTTGAACATGTTGACTGATAGAGCACTTGTAACAGACTTATGGCAACCCATTCCACTCATTTACCATTCTCCGATCAGAAAATGTGGTCCCTACACTCTGGCTAACCATACTCGGCAACCATTTTCAGGGATGACCCCTTGTTCTGTTGGCCTCCACACACACACCAGCAAAGTGCTGAAAACCCAATGCAACTGTTTTAGTCCCTTGTATGTTTCTACACATCCCCTCCCTTCTCCATTTTCTACCTGCTATTCAGCTTGCAACCTACCATCCCTCAAGCTAACATTCCACTGGCCACTCACCTTTTAGTCACTCTCCCCTGGATCATCTCCACCACTTGTCTCCAAAAATCCAGATGACTAGACCTGAGCACACTGTCACTTATTGAAGTCTTCATAATAAATTTTATGTAGTCTGTACCATTAAAATCAAAGACAACAATAAAACTTCAGCAGTCAACTTTATAATTGGTCATCTCCAATTATAAAGAGGGAGAGAACACAAGTAATGAACAAATGCTTAGTGTACTGTGATCGCCTTAGGGGGGGGGATTGATTGCCAAATAGCTGAGGTGAATAAGTGCCTTTCTAATTGGACAGAAACACAGTGATAGGTAATAACTGGTATGAATCGATGCTGTTCTCTTTGAACTGTAAATTATTATTATTATTATTGCATGATCGTGGAGCCCAAAGACTCATCAAGGGAGGGCACCTACTCTACAACTCTGTCTCCACCACTCATTCCACTGACTACAACTAACCTCAACTACACCAATACCATCTACCACCCACCATCCCCACTAGTATTTCCATAGACAATCACAAACATCCATGCTCACACGGGATTCGAACCCACAGCCTTTTGGTTGGAGAGCAGATATGCTAACCACTTGGCCAACTAGGCTGGCAATATGCGACAGTGTACATACAGCAGCATTTCTCAAATTTTGCTCTCAACCGTTTCTTGTTTACACTGACTCATACATTAGCTAGCGCTAGAACTAGCTCCAGTTGGCGTATGATAAGTGGATCATGGACAGCATTGCCTTGCATCCTAGTGGGAGTTAATGCAACTAACGCGAACTCGAATTTATTCCTTTCAGAGAACTTTATTATTTTCTTCCACTGTTTAAATTCATTTATTTGCCACTGCATTTCATTATTATTTCTTGCAGAACCCCAGTTGAGAAAAGCTAGTGTACAGTATATCTTTAATTTGCAGTTTAATTACAGTTTATGTGAAATTGAAGTTTATGTGAATAATGGTGCATTTTGTTTAAAAGATTTTTCTCCTTAAGGTAAAAAATAAAAAAACTATTCAGATTTAGAATTTTTGATTTGTTGATCTCAAATTTTGATTTAATGGTTCGCTTAGTTCACTATGATGATTTCAGATAAGTGACATTAATTTACACATTTTGAAATTGAAACTTATTGTGCATTTTTGTTTTTTATAATTTCATATTCTTCTAGGACTTTCTTATATATCTCACATTGCTGTTTGCATTTGTACTTTTTGCGTGTTTTTTGTTCCTGCCAGTTCTTTGTGCTCTATTATCAGTGTACGATTTCCAACCATTTCCTTTCTCCACTGATTGTGCCATCATTTCTTAATCTGATATGGATGCTTAGATGTTATCATTCATGTTGATTTTTAATGGAATAAATACACATCTATAAATAATGAATACTAACAAAATTAATTTAGTTCATAAATTATTATAGAATTTGCCTTGGTCACAAAGGCATATTTATTGGCACACAGAAAAAACAATGAGCATGTGTGTTAAGGCATGTTGGCAAGAAAGCAAAAACGGAAGTGTTAATGATAGAATCCTGCAGTCCTAACTGGCACTCCTTATGGGTACAATGATGGTAACTTGCTTAAAGTCTCATGATTAAAGTCTCCCAGTTTCTTAGGCAAAGTGAGGTAGCCGAATTTAAGATTTGTTATATGATGTAATGCTGAGGCATATTCTGGGAATATTTTTAGATTTATATCTGTTTCTGTATAAGAGGGAGGTTTTTTTCCCCCACTGAATCCAGGTATCCATGGCATATTTGCTAGTTCAGCACATGGCTGTAGGAGGTAATGGACATTCTCTAGCCTTCTCTCTCTCTCTCTCTCTCACCAATGATCCTATACCCTTTCCAAGACCCAAACACTCCCCTGCATACCAGGTCATATCAATCCTTTGTGTCCTCACACATTCATTTCTGCATCCACATTTCTCACACGGTCTTCCTGTTCATCTCTATTCTAATTTTGCCTTCTCATTTCCCTGTTTGTCCTGTGTTCCTTCATTTCTTAATCTGAGCATCTTCATCACCTCTCTTTTCATATCTATTTACTGCAGTCGTTACTCTCTCCCTTCTAGCAGTCTGCCCAATTGACTCGCACTCCAAAACCATTTTAATGCAGCCCATCACTTACACAGTTTCATCCATTCCTCAAATTCATTCCATGCTTATAAAATGCACTCCTTTCTTTTCACACAGCTCTGCTAACGTGTCATTTATGATCACTTGCCAAATCAACCCATCTCTGTCATATCGGGGCAATATAGTGACCATCTTTTACTCTCAACAACCTTCTTAACATCCAATGCCTCAATCAGTTTGCTCATTCTACCTCCAGAGAAAACAAACCTTTGTGCATCATTCACACTTGTAATAATTGAATCTCCTTTGAGCCACTTTCAAATTATTTGTCACCTCTTTCATATGGCCATCTTTCATTCCACTGGTCATCACTTATCTGTATGCATATCTATAATTCTTCTCATCTGCATAAACTTGATCTCTTGGCTCATCAACTCAACTTTCATGTCTTTCATCATTTTCTCACTACTCTTCATGCTTGCTATCTTACCAGTCAGTCAGTCAGTCTATTTTTCTCACCACCAGTCACACATACAACTTTACCATTATTTTCAACCATTTTTTATAATCTCATTCATATTGTATCAAATACTATTTTGCTGATGTTTCCTATTCTGTTTAAATGACCATACCACCTTAGATTAGTTCTGCTCATGCATTTGTGAATGTCACCAATGTTAAGTTCCCTCCTAATATCCTCATTTTTAATATGATTTGTCTTTGATAACATGTGTTCACTTCTCTCTTTCTCAAAACTCTCATATCTTGGGTTTCTAGACTGATCAACTGATGTATTTCTAATACAGTTCTCAGTTCACTAGGCCCAGTACCCACAGCATCTCCTTAGTGCAAGGAGAAGGCTATGTACCATTATACACAATTGATTGGAAAAGGTCCAAGTTCAATTCTTGTCATGATGAGAAGAATCTTTATATGGATTTTTTTCAATTGAAGGTGAGTTAGCTGATCTCATATGGACTAGCATGTTTTTTTCTCCCAGAAACTCGGATTTTTCATCCCACATACAGACAAATCTACCCTTCAGAACCTATGCAATTTACGACAAAAAAAAAAAAAAAAAAAATTACTAGTGGTGTGGTGGGCAATAGATGGCATTGATGTAGATGATGATGGTAGCAGAGGTTCGATATAGTTGGTGGATGGAGTGGTGGAGACGGAAAGTTGTAGGGTAGGTATCCTCCCTCGATGAGTCTTCAGACTCCTTGGAGGTGTCACGAAATAATAATAATAAGTTAAAATCGGTTTGAACATACTCTTGTATACAGCTAATGTTCTAATTTCTCCCATACCATATCAGCTTTGCTTATTCTGTTGTTGATTTACATATTTAATTTGCCATTTTCACTAGAAATTGTGCCTAGACAGCAGATATATTTTATTCATTTTATAGGTTCTCCATTAAGAATGCAGTTGATATTTTCCACATTCCTTCCTGTTTACATAGTATTTGTCTTTTATTGCTGATTTTAATACTAAATTTGTTCCAGCAGTTATTCAGTTTAGCAAAAGTATCCTGCAAACTTGTACCAGACTTTATACTTTTAATTAAAATTAAAAGTATAAAATCTACAAGAAGTAAATAGCTGAGATTAACATATCTAATGCTTATGTCGCATTGCCCCTTTCCTAGAATGTGATTAAACAGATGACATATAACAGCGAAGATAATGTGCACCTTGTCTTACTGATGTTGCATCAAATCGTCTTCTTGTACTTTCGTCAATTGCAAATGCTCACAACTTAAATATAATATAATATAATGCTTGATATAATATCCCACTTATAATAATATAATTCTGGTGTTATCTCTTGGCATCTTTCGCATGCCTTTTTCAGATCTGCAAATGTAAATATAGATACTTAAATACAATCTCTATTTGTCTTAAACTCAGGCTGAGGTGAGGCTAATCACCTCAAGCATAGTTGAGGTGATTAGCCTCACCTCAACTATGCTTGCCTAAATCTCATCTGGAACATAGGAAAATTTCTCTGACATCTAACATTGTTTACTTCTCTTTATTATAGATGGTACTTAAGAGAGTTCTACTCAGTCATTTGGAATGCAACCTTCTCACAAAGCCTTCTGAATTAGGCAGTCCAGCCAGTGCATAATTCAGAAGGCCAGTGAAAAGGTTGCAATATGCTTCTACATCTGAGCATTTTTGGCTAAATACCATCTACTCTGGTAGCTTGCATTTCCACATTTCAAGTTTTTGATGGCTTATTCTACCAGTTGTATTGATATATGCTCCTGATTATTCCTTTTGAATATTTTCTTCCACTGTTCTATCACTTCTTGTCTCATTTAGCAATCTTTCAGAATAATTGCACCAAACATCTATGATATTTCTGTCATTGGTTTTCAAGTCACCTTTATTATCTCTGATTTCTTTTATAGTACTTACTTTTTCCTTCATTTCTAAGATTTTTCAAATAGCCTTCAGAACGTTTTTTGACCTTCCTGATTTCATCTTTGATATTTTCTATCACTCTTTCCATTTCATGTTTAGCTACAATTTTCTTTGTATTCTCTCAGACCACATGCATATTTACTTGCTAGGAACTTTCACTATGCTTTATTCTTTTCCACAACTGCTTCTTTAATTTCTTCAATCCACTATGGAATTATGATTTTTCTATCAGGAAAAAAAAGTCTTCAAGATTTGAGTCTTTTTTTTTTAAACTCCCTCCTTTTTTTTCTTTTGATAATATTTGTAATTTGAGTCTTATATACAGTTTGGCCACATTAAACTGGCAGCCATTTGCCTTTACCCATACTGTTAGTCTGTCTTCCTGCAAGATCTCCACATTATATTCTTGTGTCCTGGACCAGTGTGATGATATCGCTATCAATGATGATCTAGTCGATGAGACTTCTTTGTCATCTTTCCATGGGAATTTGTGCACATCTTTATACTAAAACATGGTACAGCAGACATGCAGTACAGTGAACAACCTATAACAAAATTATGCATAATGAGGGATTATGGAGAAGTGTTGGCCGAAGTACCACAGAGCCAGTGTTATTTTACACTCAAAACTGCAAATTATAAAACATCGAAATTTTCACAATTATTATTATACAGATATCTCCACAGAGTCAAAAGATTCATCACAGGAGATCCGTTATACACACATAAGCCATTATTCATATGGTACTTATAATAACTTTCCTTAAACTCATTCACAGATGAATCACTCAACTACCTCTACCTACCCATTCATTACCCTCCAAGTAAAAAATCTAGTCCTAACACCCTTGTTAAACACACTATTACACAATTTTCAGGGGGACCCTTACTCTTCCTTCCTGTCATGTACTGACAAAAGTCTTTAGTGTTAACCACCAACAAGCTTTAAAGCCTCATTGCCTCATCAGTTCAAGACACAATCGAGGCAGAAAACAAGTAGAATAATACCATCATCGTGAATTACCATTCGGAAACCGATTCAACACTAAAGGACAACATTTGCAGACTATTGATTACTGGGAGAGATGGAACAACCTTCCAATGTTTAATAAAGGTGACCTGTAATACTCGAATGAACAGATCTGCATTCATATCAGCCGTGAACAACAAATTGGAAGACATCAGCCCCCTTAGCACATGTTGTTTCCATGTGCATACCACAACTGTGTACAAACCCATCCAGATCTGACCTATGCTCAGCCTGAACAAAGGCGGAGACGAAAAGAACTGGAAGAGAAATGTTAAAATGGTGGAGATGAATCATGGACAATTAATTACAAAATAAGGAACATTAGTGAAAAGAAAAAAAAATTACAAATAGCCATGCAGTCAACAGAGCTTCAAAGAATTTTCCCAATTCATTTCACAAATATATGCAGTCTCAGTTCTAAGTTCAATAATGTTCACTTCCACCTGCAGACAGCAAAACCTTGTACATTCTTTCGGGCAGAAGCATAAATCTCAACTTCCTCAAATGCTACCTCTGCTTTCTGAACTACACACACACTCTTTGACTCCTTTCACTTCAGTGGTAGGGTTTGTGCATATGTTTTCTTTGATATACCATGCCAAAGAGTATCAACCCTGGAATCTTTCAATTTTGACCTCCTTTAGCTAAAAATCACTCTGTCTCATTCTACCAAATTCATATGCTGTCTCTACCATTCTGAACTCTTCCATTTCCTTTCCTCAATATTGATTTTCTTCAAACTAATTTTCTTAACAGTGAAGTCGTCTTCCTCAGCAACTTCAGTGTTTACAACACCAGCTAATTGCCATTTCCAACTGCATAGATCAAGCAAATAGAGAGGTCAAGACATTTGCAATCACAAATGATCTTACACAAATTGTTCACATGCCCACCAGAATACCAGACAACCCACCACTACCCAAACACCCTGGATCTCTTCCAGGGTATTTTGGGTAGGTCAGATCTGCACCAGATCTCTTCACCCATGGAGCAACACATTCAAAACCACTGACTTCCACACATTATATGGTATTACAAAAAGCCAAGTGGGATGATCTTCACAACTTCTATATCTCTTTTCCTTGGTCAGATTACTGTTTCAAGCCATCTGAACCAAACTCGTGTGCAGAATGAGTCACAGAAATAATTCTTATCAGAAAAAAAATTTATTCTCCAATCCACTCTAGATCTTCCAGTATCTAAACCCTGGTTCTCCCACAGGTGTACTAGTGCTGTACAAAAAAAAAAAAACGTCAGGTATACCACAACTAGCTTGCATACAAAACTCCATCTCCCTATACTGCTTACACTAAAGTCGGAATAGCTGCAAGAAAATTATCACCACATCAAAAACTGACTTTGAGAGTGCTAAAAGCAGGAAATTTGCATCTTGGCCAAATGTTGCAGAAGATCTCAAGATGGTCTATATGATGGAGAAGATCTCTTAGTGAACTGATAAGGGTAGTGTGGTGTGGCTTAAAGATCTGTATGTTATACTGTTTTAGAAGCAAGTATGTCATAGAAAGTATGCTATACTTGTTTTAGAACATAGCATTTTTTCTGATACACCTCAGATAAAGGGAAAGGCAATGGATTTTTTTGTATTCTGAATTTTGGGGAGGAGATCAGGTTTTAGGGGATGAGCTAAAAGTTTTGTTGATTTTGTAAAGGGAAAGCCACCAGCTAAAGAGATTCCTAAATGTGATTTATTTCTATAGAAACTAAAGCATCAAAATAAATTGTTCTGGCATGATTTGCTAAGATTTTGATAACATCATATTGCTGGAAGAGGTAGTGATGTGATAGATGATGGAATTACCTTCCAGTGTGGATAGGTTTCTGTAGATAAACAGGGATAAGGATTCATTTGGTAGTCAGGTTACAAGAGTGTCATCATCTAGATTCCTGGGGTTCTACTGCATTCCTCACTCCTGTAAACTATCCTACTTTGGACAAAGAGGAAGAACAGTTAATATCCACCTGGAAGAATACAGGAACTATGTTCGTTACCTCCCTACAGCTGTTCTGGACTAGCAGAACATGTCATGGATATGGATCATTCAGTAGGAGAAAACCTCCCTCTTATACTGAAACAGATAGTGTGTGTGGTCAGGTTCTCCCATTCATCAACCTTGAGAAAAAAAATCTAGTCCTAATACCCTTGCTAACCATACTCTTACATGACTCAATTTCATGGGATCCTTTGTTCTCTCCCTTCCTGCCATGTATCGACTGGCTTCAGTGTCAATCCTATGAAACCCCTTTAATAACTTATATGTTTCTATCATGTCTCATCCTTTCCATTTATCAGCTAGTTTCTGAAGCCTGTAGACTGTATCTGTTCTCATAGGGAACATTTCCATAGACTTGCCACAATCTTTGTCACTCACCTTGGGATACTCTCCACCACTTCTTCAACCTCATGGAATCTGCATGTCCAGATATATTTGCAGTAGCCTAGATGTAGCCTTATTAAAGCCTTATGTAAGGAAACAACCTCTATCCCTGTTTGTTAGTTTGTTCTTCAACAGTCACAGAATTTTGTTGTAATGTTGTAATAGATTTCACGGTATAAAAAGAACACAGATGGTTAAGAAAATAACTATTTATTAACTTAAAAGCTAATATTTCGCTGGTATTATATCCAGCATCTTCAGAGCACACAACACAAAGTTTGTTACAAAGGCAAGACAACCACAATCCGGTGTAACAGTGGGGACAGTATAAGTGATTGCAGCGTGCAACACAAGACTAAAGTCCTAATATGGCGCCATCTAGGTTAAAAAAAAAAAAAAATTCAAAGTTTTGAAATAGTAGTCCAAATGATAAAAAATAAAAGTAATAAATATTAATTTGGTCTTAGGATGACTGTCTCCCAAATCTTTGGTAGATTTATACAGCCATACTTGTTAAGGTTTGGAGTATGTTTCAAGGCTTCTGTTGATTCCAGTAACAACCTCTCTGACTTGTAGAAGCTTCTGTGCATTACTTTTGTTTCTTTCCAATTGATCCTGTGTGCAGGGGTATCCAAAGCATGGTCTGCCGGACCCGACTTACCATAGCGAAAGTGTCGGATATATTTTTTGTGTTCACTGAGGTGGATGTCCACATTTCTTCCTGTCTGTCCGTAATAGGCTTGATGGCAAGAACAGGGCACTTCATAGACACCTGGATGTGATAAAGGGGTGCATTTGTCCTTAGGTGAACGGATGAGAGTTGCTAATTTTATATAAGGTTTAAATACTGTGCGTAATTGTTGTTTGTTAAGCACCCTAGATATCTTTTCAGATGTGCCTTTAATGTATGGGATGGTGATGGTTTTGTTGTAGTCTTCTGTGGTAGATAGAGGGGATTTATGGGTGGCATTTAGTATGTTATCTATTTTACGGGGATTATAACCATTGTTTAAGAAGGTTTGACGTAGGTGAGAAAATTCAGCAGTGAGAGCAATGTCATTGGAACAGATTGCTCTAGCTCTATGGGTTAATGTTTTTAAGATACCATATTGTTGAGAAGGGTGATGGTGTGATTGTTTGTGTAAGTATCTCCCTGTATGTGTGGGTTTTCTGTAAACTGAAAATGATAAGGAACCTTCTGGAAGACGTGTGATCAGTGTGTCCAAGAAAGGCAGGCAGTCATTGGCTTCTAGTTCCATTGTAAAGTGGATTTTAGGATGCTGGCTATTTAGATGCACTAAAAATGTATTCAATGTGTCTGGGCCACGTGGCCAAATGGCAAACACATCGTCAACATAGCGTAACCAGAGACTAGGTTTGAGAGTGGCTGTGTTGATAGTTAATTTTTCCAGATGTTCTATGTAGAAGTTGGTTAAGGGGGGAGAAAGAGGTGAACCCATAGCTGTCCCATCTAACTGTTTGTATATTTTCCCTTTCCATGTAAAATAACCTGCCTGTACTGTGAATTTAAATAGCTGGAATATATCTGGGGGAAATTGTGAATTTAGTAAGTTAAGTGTTTCAATCAGTGGTACATTAGTGAATAATGAGGTGATATCAAAACTCACCATTAGGTCTGAACTATTTAAGGTGTGGTTTTCTAAAATACTTTTTAGGTGGGTAGAATTTTTAACAAAAGAGGGAGAATTGTTTGTGTAAGTGGTTAGTAATTTTGCTAAATGTTTGGCTAGTTTATATGTAGGACTGTTTATACTCTCTACAATAGGACGCAAAGGTGTACCTTGTTTGTGTATTTTAGGAGCACCATATATTCTGGGTGCTTTAAGGTGTATGGGTTTAAGTTTTTTGACAATTTCTTTAGGCCAGGAAGTGATTTGATGCAGTTTTTGCTACATTTGCAATATGCCCTCTAAACTTCAACTCCCCATCTGTAATAATCTGGAAGTCCCTTGCCTCATCAGTTTACTGCAGTTCAGTTCCATCAATATCCCATCAACTTGAAGCAGAATATGCTGAAGGTTACTCAGGATATGAGTGTTGGATCTTGTTATAGGAGCCAGAAGTTTTGACTCGTGCTACAAGAGTATTGGATCTTGTTATAGGATCAGAAGACCTGTCCATAAGCAAGGTTGTTGTGAACAGGTCTATATTGCCTCCAATTGGGGAAAAGTGGTCACGTGGTCTTGACTTGGGAAATAGGAAAACATGGAAATTCCACTTAAGAAGAGGTATATCTGGAACTATCAGGCAGGATTATGATACATTTAGGCAGCTGGAGGCAGTACCATGGCATAAAGATCTGCAAGGGAAGGATGTTCACAGTGGATGGGGGATAGTAAAAGGATATCTGGAGGAAAGCAATATCACACATAGGAGTTAGATGGATGAGTAGTAGCATTAAGTATGAGCTGCAGAAAAAAGAAAATCGTGGAGGGTATATAAGGACAAAGATGACCAGTTAACTCATGAAAAGTATAAGGATCAGACAAGAAAGGTGACCAGCATGTTAAGGAAAGTAAAATCAGATTATGAGAAGAAGTTAGTCTAGCAGGTGAAAGGAAATCCCAAACAGTTTTTTGTTATGTGACAAGAGGTAAAATAGCTATGAAAGGATAACTTTAATGAGTGCAGATGGTTAGAGAGTTAATAGAGACAAGCAAAATTGTTGAACTATTGAGTGACCATTTTGACTATATCATCCAAGTGAAGATAATGTTATGATAAGGTGATGGGTACTGATATGAGAACAGAGGTTGGTGAATTAGAGGTACTTAGGATATTGCAGAATCTGAATCAGAATCACCTGCAAATAGAGCTGTGGAATTAGATGTGATATTGGCTTGCATTTTAAAAGAATGTGCAGAGAAACTGGCAGTGCCTTTGATTAGGCTGTTTGATTTAATTCTCAGCTCTGGTAAAGTCCCAAGAGAGAGAGAGAGTGAAAGTAGAGCAAAATAATTCCTTTGCATAAAGAAGGATCTAAGTCTGTAGTAGCAAATTATGGGCCAATCAGTATTTCAGGAGTGGTAGTAAAAGTACTGGAAAAGTTGGTCAAAAAGAGAATTCAGGAATGGGTGGGTAATATGATGTATATGAGGGGCAGCATGGCTTTGTGGAGCATATGTCATGCCTTAGTAATCTGTTAACTTTTTAATAGGTTAACAGCCGAGTTGGATAAATGAAATAGCTACATGATGATACTGCTGAATTTTGCAAAAGGCATTTGGCAGGATACCACATAGAACTGTTATGCAAACTGCAACGTCTGGTTACCTGAGTTTTTTGAGGATAAGGAAGTGGTGGAGAGGATCAAGACCAAGATCAGTGATGAGTGATGCGTGGAATGCTCCCTGTGAGAATAGATTGAGGATTTGTGAATTGCAAAAGTTGGTTGATATGTGAAAAGGGGAGGGGGACATGATAGAAACATTTAAGTTACTTAAAGAATTTTATAGGATTGATGCAGGGGAAATGTTTCATCACTTGGCTAGAGGGAGAAGAGCAAGAGGTCATCCCTGGAAGTTGGGTAAATGTGTGGTTATCAAAGGCGTGTGAGGACTAGATTATTTGCTTGGAGAGTGTTGAATGAATGGAATGGGTTACCTGAGTCAGTTGTAAGTGCTTTATCTGTTAATGGTTTCAAGAAAAGGTATGATCAATATTGTGTTGATAGTTTGGGTCTCCCACAATGAGTCTTAGGACTCCATTGAGGTGCCTATTCAGTGATAATAATAATACAAAACATAGCTTATCTCTTCTTCTCAAAATGCATCACTTAATTTGGCCACATTAAGCTGTCAGCTAGTTATCTTTTCCCATACAGCTGGTCTATTTAAATTTTCCTGCAGGATCTCTACATTACCTTAATTTACCATTGCACTTCCCAGTTTTGTGAAATATTTAGCAAGCAGCTGAATATTATTACTATTATATTATTACTGAATATTATAATATTATTACATATTATTACCTCTTTTAATGAGATGCATGCCTACCTTTGGCCTGTATTACAGCATTTCATCTATATGGGGAAATGTTCCACATTCTTCTGATAAGTTTCATGGAAATTACCCTGTAATCTTCATGGAGGACTAGGATTACTTTAGACCAGGTTATAGGAGACTTTGTTGTATGATAGCAAGCATTGTCTTATTATTTATATAACACATGGCTCTTCACCACAGTCCATAAGTAAATCAGAATTCCATAAGCGCATCATTATCCAGAACATGGAGATAAACCTTTCCATTCATGTTACTATCAGTCAATAATTAAGGGAAAAAAAAAAAAAAAAAAAGCACTACAATTTTGTAACATGAATAACCTACACTAACACACTTCCAACATTCTTTACAGTTGACAGTGGGCAATCTAGTTCATAGCATTTGCTAGACTGTTGCCAGATGTAGGTCTCTCATCTAGTGAAGAACACTATAGCAAAATTCTTCACTCACCATACCTGTTTCTATTTCTTAGAGTAGATATTTTGTGATATAAATAAAGTAGCCATTGTAGCCATTGTTATCATATCTGAAGTCCTTACTTGAGCTTTGCTTGACATTTCGTTTTAAATTAAACTAAACATTGGTGATTACTGATGTCTCTTTTATGCATATCTTCCTAGAATACTGTCTCCATTTCAGAGTCTCTATTTTGCATGCTCTTTGCAATAAGTCTTTGACAGGATTTTTCTCAACAGAAATAGTTCTTTTTAGAAAAGTCCATTTGAATTTGAACAAGAGATGTTGAAAACTTGTTCTAGTTTTTTTTTCTTTCTGAATGACCAGCTCTAGAGGAAATTCTTTATTGCTCTGAATATGCTATTTCACACATAAAAATATTGAGTACTATATTTCTTTTGAAACATTTCGAACCAGCTCTTGCTGATGAAAAGTCCTCACTTTCAAGATACTTTTATTAGTTTTAATGATTATATAATAACCTCTTGGCTTGTTAGGGAAAAAATGTACCCACCCATGATCCTTCCTCCCACCAGTTTTTTGTAATGATATATCCCAATAAATCAATAGCAATTATGTAAGGTTATTTAGCATTGGTGTAGTAGTTGTAGAAGATTTTCTCTGAGAACCAAAGAGAAACTCAGTAAATAATAAGAATAGGAAGAACGGTAAAAAAAATATTAATTTTTGGAAAATATAATTTATTACGTTAATTTTTGTTACTTTATATAATAGAATTGCCCTTTATATGATGCATATGCAGAAAAAATACCATTTATTAGCAAATTCTGGTACAGACAAATAAATTGATGCTTCGCTACAGAATATTTTCATAAGATTCTGTAAACCAGTTCTAGATTTTATTATATTCATTGTACAAAAAACACCTTTTGCAGGATGCTATGGAGATAGGTAATTGCACAATCACCTCTATATAATGGGACAGCACAATTATATTATTTAATGATGGACAAGACACTGCATACTAGTAAAGGAGATAAGCCATATCCACATTGTCATGCTCTCTGAATAGTCTGTAGTTTCTCTAGATTGAAGTAAAGATATCATCTGCAAAACAAATGGTTTAAATATCTCATTTATCTTCAGACCTTTTTTTCTTCTCAATCCAGAAGTCTAAATATTTCTTCTAAACATGCTATGAATGATGGTTTGAAGGATATTGTCTCCTCTCCTTATGCCTCTCTGTATATCCAGATGTTTCCATTAAAATAAATTGTTGGTGTTGCATTGATGTATGCTGATTTGGTGGTCCTTACTTATGGTTCCTCCTCTTGTTGATTTTGTAGCACCTCAAGTATTGAAAACGTTTATACCAAATTTCTCATAATTAATAAAACTAAGACATAATGGGAGTCAGAATTCATTGCACCTTTCAGTAATCAGTTATACAACTTAAATATGATCCATTGTACTGAAGCCACTTCTAAAGTCTGATTTTCAGGCTTTTTTTCTAAATTCTAGGTCTGAAGTTGTACAGACTGTGAGCCAATAACTTTAGTATACACTTTGTATATCACTGATATAGATCTTCTCTTTCAGTGATAAGAATAATAGTCTTTTTCCATGCTCTTGATACATAATTTTTCTTTAGACAAGATAAGAAGCTTGACCAAGATTTTGCAGATTACTCTTTCACTTGCTTTCAGAAGTGCCATGACACTATCCTCTCCTGTAGCATTTCCATTTTGCATGCTTTAGATATTCCACATCTTCAGGTAAACTTTCTGATGCTTCAGTTTTTTTCATTAGTTTTCTTTTTCATTTATTTGGTCATCCTGATGTAATCCTGAGTAAAATTCAATTATTTTTGCTAAAGCATTTCTGGTTATGCTCCAATCTTTTAGTTTGACTGCAACCATTTGTTCGCTGGTCATCAATTGCTGTTTGTCTTTTTTTGAGGCTCAGTTGTCTTCATTTGTTGTATGAGTTTATAATTGAATTTCGTACTTCTTACTTTGATATGTTTTCTGACTGTTTTGCATGGCTCAGTATATGCAGTTTTATTTAGTCGACTTACCAGTTTGTTTCATTTTTCTTCATAAACAGGTCGTATCTTCCTTTTTATAATAGGCTCAATGATTTCTCACAGTCAAGTAACTTGGCTTTATAGAAACCTAATCCTACATATGATAGGTGTTTAATACTCTCTGCATTGTGTACCATGGAAGTAAATTGTGTGAGTGTGCTGTTCTTGCTGGTATTTGTGTTTTATAACATGAAAAATAATTTCAAGGTGGGAAAACTCTGCCACCACCACCACCACCATATGAGACTAACTAACCCACCTTCAGTTGAAAAGCCCCGATGAAGATGCTTTGTGTCATAGATGGGATTCAAACCTAGGTCTTTCCAACCAAAGAGCTTCATTTACACTAAATGAGCTGTGGAGGATCCAAGCAGTCTCTTGTTCACCTTTGAAATTTTGTCTTGTTTCTGTTTTGTAGTATCAGCAATTTCAAGTGAGCATTGCAAAAGGTTCTGAGTAGTAATGTTATTACTTTCTGATATGTTAGCAGGTGTCATGGGCATGCCCAGTCCCTTATCTCCACTTATCTCATGTATTTCCTCAGACTCAACTATTCCCTTTACATCTCAGGCCATCCCATTCCTGTGCTGACAATTCCCACACACATTTACTACTACTACAGGGTGGGCCAAAAGTGACAAAGGGGTTTCAATATCGAATAACTCCTTTATTTTTTGTTTTAAATTTACAATACCATAGCATCATATACAGTAGATATAGGAAATAAATTTACACTAGGTGTGCAAATTCAAATCTTGTAAATAGTGTCCATTTTCTGCTTCACACAAACGTGCCCTTTCTAAGGCATTTTGCATGACACCTCTTAGTGTTTCAAGTTCCAGTTCTCTGATTTTGGCCAAAATATTGTTCTTTAGCTGTTGGAATGTCTGAGGCTTGTTAACATAAACATTTTCTTTGAGATAGCTCCATAGGAAGAAATCGGGAGTCATCAGATCTGGAGAACGTGATGCCAGCTTATGTCACAACTGCAGGAAATTATTCTTCCCTCAAACATTTGCCTGAGCAGTTGGATTGTGGTCCTTGCTGTGTGAACTGTTGCTCCATCCTGTTGGACCACATGTCATGTTTATCTTGACTGTAAGGAGTAAGAAATTTTCGATCATTGACTAATATTCATCTCCTGTAACATTGACGGGGTTCCCAACGTTGTCTCCGAAAAAGTAAGGTCCGATCACTTCTTCTGACATCACCCCACACCAGACCGTACACTTAAAGGTGTGCAATTTCCTTTGGTGAATTGCCCTACGATTTTTCGAACCTGAAATCCTGCAGTTTTGTTTGTTAATGAAGACATTCAAATGATAATGTGCTTCATCTGACATTATCAGCTTGTGGATAAATTCGAGATCTCTCCTTGCTGATTCTTGAAATCTATAGGCATAATCTGGTGGCTTCAGCTGTTGCACCAACTGGATTTTATACAGAAACAGGATCTAGGTTTTCAGAATGTGCTGGAGTGATATCCGAGAGACTCCAACCTGTCTAGACCGCCTTCGAGTTGATGTGCTCTGGTCTTTTGCAACACTCTCCCTTACATGCTCAACTGTGACTTCGTTCCTAACTGGTATGCTTGTTTGTAGAAGGTTGCTTACTTAACCCTGTTCCTCAAAACAACCAATCAAATCTATAATCATTGATTTGCTTGGAGAATCTCTCATGCCGTAATGGTGGCGATATGCTCGTTGGGTCAGAATTATTGATCCTTGGTTTTGATAATAAAATTTCACAATTTGTGTTCGCCGTTTGGTCATGAATTTTTCCGTGATTAATCTCCAAGGACTTTTTTATAAAATCTGTAAAGAAAATTATAAAAAAATTTAATTAAAAAAAGTTATTAAAACTTCATACACCTTCGTGACTTTTGGTCCACTCTGTACTTCCAACATCCACTCTCCCTATACCATATCTCCCTGATTTCCCTCCTTTCCCTGTTCATTTCATCTCAGGTTTTTCATACCTCAGAACAGGTGTATCAAGTATGAAATCATCAATTGAGAGATTTTAAATAAAATTAGAGTGGAAGTCAGCCAGCATATGGAAATAGTGAATTTCTTTAATATTTAATGATTGCTTTGCTTTAGAATTATGGATGAAGTATCTAAGGCTGTGAGGCCAGTGCATTATGTCTGTTAATTGTGGGTGTGTTCTTGATAATTTGCTTCTTTTGCAGAAGCTACCTCACTTTCATTTAAAAAGCTCTTATAAAGGTTCTCTGAATAGATAAGATTTGAACCTAGAACTTTTTGAAGGCAAGTGGCTGAGAGAATATAAGGATTAAGAATTTTAAATTTGATAATAGTGTTGAAGGATAATTGTGAAAGTTTTATGTTGATTTTATTGCAAGTAGGTGAGAGAGATTATGTGTCGCGGAGATGATGTTGAGCATCTATTTGGAAGTATTAAGAATATAGATGTGGAATTAGCAGGTGATTGATAGACTTGTGAGATAGAGTGGAAATTTTAGTTAATTTTTTTTATGGGTGTTCATCCAGTACAGGTTGAAAACAGTACGTTATTACTGGAGGTGAGAAAGAGCTAAGTAATTCAGGAACCCTTCTCAAGAGACCAAATATGTTTTTTTTTTTTTTTTGGCCAATTCAATATTGTATTATTATTATTATTATCTGAGATCTCCAGGGAGTCAAGGACTCATCGAGGGAGGCTGTAAATTACCCAACCCAGCTATCATACCTTTCCTTAAATTCATTTACACTAGATGCACTCACTACCCCTAAGGGCATATTATCCACTCACTCACTCACTGCTCTCTGAGAGAAAAACCTAGCTCTTAACCCTTTCTTGACTGAGAACAGCTTTAACTTTCATGGATGCCCCCGTGTTCTCTCCCTGCCTTCCATATAACGAAAAATTTCATCATTTGAAATGCTATAACACCCATTCAAAAGTTTATAGACCTCTATCATATCACCCCTCTTTAACCAGAGTCTGTAATCCACATACTCGCGATCTGTCTTCATAATCTAAATCCCATAATCCGGATATAATCTTTGTAACTCTTCTTTGCATCCTTTCCACAGCTTCTTTATCCCCTTGGAACCTGGGAGACCTAATCTGCGCACAGTAATCCAAGCATGGTCTTATCAAAGCCTTATAAAGAGGCAAAATTACTTCCTTATCCTTACATATCAAGGTTCGCTTCAGCATAGAAATTATCCTCTGAGTTGTATTTGCAACCTTTGCTATGTGACCTTTGAAACTTTAAATTCTTATCCACCAATACACCAAGATCCCTTGCCTCTTCAGTTTCTTGTAGCATGATCCCGCTAATATAATATGCCACTGGATCTCTAATCATGCCAAAGTGCATATCTTTACCTTATTAACATTAAACTGACAGCCATTTTCGTTTGCTCAGATTTCCAGTCTATTCAAATCATTTTGTAATTGCTGAATATCAGTAGCATCCCTGATTGCCCTGCCTATCTTCGCATCATCAGCAAACAATTGCAAATCTGATGATAGACTGTGCTTGATGTCATTAATGTATAGATTGAACAATAATGGCCCAAGGACTGAACCCTGAGGTACACCACTGGTTACCTTAAATCTGGCAGATTCACACCCACTGTATACCACTTTTTGATATCTGTCTGTTAACCATCCTCTGATCCAAGTCAATAGATTATGTTCCATTTCCATATTCTCCAGTTTACGCAACAGCCTATCGTGTGGTATCCTATCAAATGCCTTAGAAAAATCCAACATTATCATAGTGTATCGATTTCCTTTATCCAACTTGGCCGTAACATCGTTATATAATATGAGCAAATTGCTAAAACATGACCTTCCTTTAGTAAACCCATGCTGTTCCCTGCAGAGTATAGAATGATTGTCTACTCATTTCTGTATGCGAGTTCTTACTAACTTCTCTAAAATCTTCACTACCACACCAGAAATACTAATAGGTCGGTAGTTAGACATATCAGTTTTTGCACCACCCTTGTGCAATGAAACTATATTACATACCTTCCATTCCTGTGGTATCATTCCTGAGCTGAGACACTTAAGTTATATAAATGTGTGAAAGGCCTAGCCACTTCAGCTGAACATTCCTTTAACAAACGGACAGATATTCAATCTGTCCCTATTGACAAATTCTTATCCAGGTTATGCAAAAGCTCTTCAACCTCATTTTCATGAACCTCTAACTCTTCATCCAACATAGCAGTAGCACCGTGCATCATGCTACATACATTTGGTTGATATATCTTAGCAAAATGAGCACTCATTAACTGAGCAACCTCTTTAGCTTCTGACACTTGTGTACCATCTGCATTCAATAAAGTTATTCTTCCACATTCATTCTTTCTTTTGCTTGTGGCATAACGATAAAATTCTTTTGGATTGCCTTTAGCTTGCATGGTCAATTTCTTTTCATACTCCATTTTAGCTTTTCTCACAATACTCGTTACTTTTCTGGCCTGAGCTTTACATATTTCATAACTCCTCTCACTCTTTCCACATCATCTTCTTCTTGTGGATCTCTAGCTTAATAAGGCTGCACATCCATTTCACACCCAACCTATTTACTCTTCGAACACTAGGGATACATTCAGATACTTCCTCATTCAAGCACTTTTTCAAAAATTCCCATGCATTGCTGACATTTTTTCCATTCAGTAACTGATACCATGGGACCAAAGATAATATTCTTCTAAGTTGATCATAATTTCCAGCTTTGTAATTCACCTTGTAGCCTGATTTTATCGGAGCTTCAATACAAGTAGATACTTCCCAGGAAAGAACAGCATGATCACTGTCACCAATAGGTGGTAAAATAGCTATATTCTTGACAGAGATCCTGTCTGACGCTATGAGCAAATCCAACACTCTTTGACCTCGAGTTCCTTCTTTCACGTGCTGCTTGAGAAAGTTATCCCGCAACAATTCAATAAATTCCTGTTCTTTCTGATCATGAGATTTCTCTTATACCCAATCAATGTTTGGAAAATTAAAGCCACTCATAATGATCATTCTCTTGGTACCCATAAGGCTAAATTGGCGATGCATTTCTTCGTCCTCCTACAACTGAGCCTACAGGTCTGTAGTATATTTCATTCTGTTAACCTCCACTTCACACCAAATACTCAAACTCATTGCTACATGGGACATTGTTACCATCATTGTTTTCTTGTATTTCTACCCTAACTGGACTTGTCATCTGATATCATTAGTAGCACTTCTCCTTCTCTCCTATCTCTTCTGTCATTCCTAAAAATAGTATATCCATTACACTCGATCCAACTTACCATATCTGATTCTGATAGCCAGGTTTCACTAATGCCAACAATCTTAGGCTACATCGTATTCAATAAAGCAACAAACTCAACCCCTTTGTTTCTAATGCTCCTGGCATTTGTGTATAGACATAATAAATTATGACCTAGCCTATTCTTATAATTAGATATGCAATGTATTTGGTCTTGTTCTAGAATTTTCTCTTTTCTCTCCCCAGACATACTTAAAAGGTCCAAACCCAAAGCATATTTTTCCACTCCTATGCCACATACATGACCATGTTCAAAGTCATTTATATCTTTATCACATTTGTATACCATAGCTGAACTTTCACACACATTTTTCCCATTCCTCCCTTGATGATCTGACTCTCTGCATTAAGTCGTCTCATACCAAGAAGTAATTTCTCCAGGCTTCTGACGCCAAATGAATTCAAGTGCAGGTCATCATTCTTATACAAAGCTTTTCTGCCATCACATCCACCCCACATGTCTAAAACCTCACATCCATATCTTCTACATAGCCTGCGCATGAAATCATTTGCTATCATCACCCTCCTTCTTAACTCACTACTATCATATCTAGGTAGTAATCCTACAATTTTTACTCTTTCACATTTCTTTCTCACTTCTTCCAACAGACTGTTGGAAGAAGTGAGAAAAACTCATACTGTGGTGAAAAACTCATACTGTTTTTCACCACTTAAATTATTAGTACCTATCAGCACTACCATTTCTTTTACATTTCTTTTTTGGTTTTCAATTACATTTGTCATATTTTTAATTTAATTATGATTGGTAATGGTCTCACACTAGGTAATGAAATTCACCTGTCATCTGATTATCATACAGTTAACACTAAATACCATAGAAAGAGTAGATACTGGAAGAAAAGTGATCAGTAACGCAAGGAAATTACTTCTCTTTTATGTTGGGCCCATACACGATTGGTTGGTGATACGTGAATATACAGTACTAATATATTATAGTTCACTGTAGTATATTAGTACTATGTTTGGAAAGAGATTTAGGAAAGGAGGAACTTGTTCACATTAGATTTGTATTAAAATGTATGCATAGAGTGTGAAGGCCAAATAAGGTTAAGACTAAGTCAATAGCTAGGGAAAAACAAACAGGGATTACAGAAATGGTAGTTATTAGAAAGGTATAGTGGAAGTTATATGCTTGCATGAAGAAGTTCATACTACACTAGAAAAGTGGAAAGTATAATTAGCAAGAAGTTGTAATTCAAACTGAAAAGAAGAACTCATGGCAAAAGAAATTCTGGGAAGTATATATTATTATTATTAACAACATATGTGTGTGTGTGTGTTGAGGCTTAAGTACTGTGAAGAATTCATGTTAGAGGTTTAATGGAATATTAACAACACTGAGAAAGGATTAAAACTAATTTTAATACTTCCAGTATTTCGTCTCCGATCACATAAATCTCTTTAATGTCACACGTTAAAGAGATCCCTCTTTACATCCTAGGTGGCCTGGGATGTAAAGAGGGATCTCATAATTAAAGTTTCCCAAATTTTGGGAAGTTTAATGCAATCGTATTTGTTTAAATTGGGTTGATTCCTGAGTGTAGGTGCAGATTCAAAGAATAGTTTTTCTTTAGATCATTAAAAAAGTACAACCTCCATGCAGCTTTTAAGCCCCACTGTAAACTTGCTACCCTTATCTGCTCCACTAAGTACCAGCTCCCTCCTCTTTCAGGCCTGGTGTATATAGAGTAACTTGTTCCTGTAAACTTGCCTACTTTGGACAAACAAGTAGGTCAGCATCCATCCGGTTAGAAGAACACAGTTCTTACATCTGCAAACATGATTATCAGCCTGGTCTTACAGACCATGTTTTGGATACATCCCACAGGATCTCCTGGAAAAAACTACCATGCTCCACCATAGTAATTCAAAAAAGAAAGACTATTCTTTGAATCTGCATCTGCACTCAGGAATCAACCTAATTTAAACAAATACGATTGCATTAAACTTCCCAAAATTTGGGAAACTTTAGTTATCAGAGATCCCTCTTTACATCCCAGGCCACCTGCAAATGCCCATAGAGGGCACACCACCTAGATAGGACTTTACTTTCACCTTGTATTGTATTTGTGTGTGTGTTGTTACAAAAAGTTTTTGTAATCCCCGAAGATGTCTCTGTGACGGAGATGAAATATTGGAAGTATTAAAATTAGTTTTAATCCTTTCTCAGTGCTGTTAATATTCCATTAAACCTCTAACATGTATTATTAACAACATTTGACCTCCATGGAGTCAGAGACTCATCATGGGAGATGCTCACTATTGCACGCAGTGTTCATCCAACCATGCATTAAACTGGTTCAATGTGTCTACACCCACAACACACTCAGGCAATGCATTCCACTCACCAGCCACTCTCCATGCAAAGAACCTATTCCTCACTCCTCTGCTCACACCCTCCTTATACGGTTTCCAGTGATGGCGTCTTTTTCTACTCCCCCCCCCCTCTCCCATTCTGTGAAAAATCACTTCCATGTCAACCCAATAACAACCGCTAAGCTTATATGTTTCAATCATACCCCCCCTCTTCCTCCAATTCACGAGGCTCTGCAACTTACATTTTCTCAATCTGTCCTTGTACTCCACATGCCAAAGACCACTGACCACCTTTGTGAATCTTCTCTGGACCCTTTCCAACATATACCCATCACCAGGAAAAACCCAGCAACCAAATTTGTGCACAGTAATCCATATGAGGTCATCAAGGCATTATACAATGGAATCATAACCTATTTCTTTATGTCAGGGTCCTCTGCATCATTGCCATTATTCGATATGATGACTTCACAACATGTGCAATGTGGCTCCTGAATTTCAGGTCCTTGTCCACCATCACTCCTAGATCTCTCATCTCCTCTACTTCTGATATAGTTTCCCCACTAAGTGTATACTTTGCATCCCATTGTTCCTTACCAAATCTCAAAACCTTACACTTTGTAACATTGAACTGACAGTTCCACTTACCTGCCCATTCATGCAATCTATTCAAGTTCCCTTGTAAAGCCATAACATCCACTTGACTCTGCATTGCTCTGACCAGTTTTGCATCATCTGCAAACAGCTGTATATCACTAGTTAAACCCATCCCAATATCATTAACAAACGAAATTGAACAACAATGACCCTAAAACTGACCCCTATGTCACACCACTAGTGACCTTTCTCTTTCAGGATACTGCACCTCCATATACAATTTTCTGATACCTATCCGACAGCCAGTCATTGATCCAACTCAGAAGTCTGTTATCCAGTCCCATCTGTTTCAATTTATTTAAGAGCTTGTCGTGTGCAGTCTATCAAAAGCCTTTGCAAAATCTAAGTACACCACTGTATATGCATCTTCCCTGTGCAAGGTATTTGTCACCTTATAGTATATAAGTTAGTGAAACATAATCTCTCCTTAACAACCCATGCTGATAACCACAGAGCATACTGCTGTTATCAACCCATTTCTGTATCCTACTTCTCACATATACAGACCGGCCTATAATTTGAAGCTACAGCTTTCTTTATGCAGTGGAATAATTTTACCCTCCTTCCACTCCCTTGGAACCTGTGCTGGTGTAAGACGTTTATTAAAACATGTATTCCAATGATACTGCCAATTCCCTGGAACATTCTCTTAAGATGTGTGGTGATATGTCATCAAATCCTATTACCTTATTGACATCAAGGTTATTTATTTCCTCAAATACCTCCTTCTCACTCACAATTAAGTCATCCCCCTCCTATGTCCTCTACACTTAATTTCCTCATGATTCTACCCTGATCAGGATGAAACACCCTTATAAATTGATCACTGAATACTTCAACAATGTCTTGTGCAGCAGTTACCATTCTACCACTTTTTTCCATTAACTTCATCTTACCATGATCATTCTTCCTTCTACTTGCCACATATCTAAAAAAAAAAACTCCCTAGGGTTTTTCTTTGCCTGATATGCCAATTTCTTCTCATACTCCACTTTTGTTTTCCTTACTGAGTCAGTCTCATGACTTGTTGTTTATACTCTTCATGTGACTGATTATTAACATTATTCACATTTGTACTTCCTCCGAAGTAGTTTCTTTTTCCAGATTTCATGCTTAAGCTCCACATTCATCCATTTTACGCCTACCTCATTCAGCCTTTTGGCCTTCAGAATACATTCACACATTGATGCTGTTATGTATTTCTTTGTCAGTTGCCATTTATTTCCTTACTCCTCAACTCCTCGTTCCATGTTATAGCTCCAAGCTCTCTCTCCTAAGCTTGTCATATAATTCCACATGTAACCTTTCCTCACAAAAGTCTGCATATGACTAACCACAACATAGGTGATTACTTCATGATCACTTTCACCAACTGGAGGAAAGTGTGAAAGCTCTCTCACAATTACATCCTGTGATGAAATGATCAGATCTAGAACTCTCGATCCTTGTGTGCCCTTCTTTATGTGCTGCCTGAGATAGGATAGTTATCCCTCAAGAACTCGAGAAATTCATTTCCTTATTCCCAAATGCTATCTCTTCATTCCAATCTATACCATCATAATTAAAATCACCCATAATAATTATGCTTCCATTGTTCACTAATCCAAGTTGTTTATAATTTCTTCATCACCCTCCACATTCCCAGGCCTATAGCAACATCCAACTAAATATGTCTTCCTCTCAACCTCCACATTACACCACACTGCCTCATAACCATTGCCTTTTGGCAATGGTTATGAGGAGGAGGCCAATGAGGTTAACTGGAGGAGGCCATCTTATGTCCACTGCTGGACAAAGGCCTCCTCCGGTTTTTTCCACCTTTCTCCGTTCCTGGCAATGGTTGACTAATTTTTCCCAACAAAATTTGGCAATTCATCACTCCACCTTCTTTTAGGACATCCTTGGCCTCGTTTCCCTTGTTTTTTGGAATCCAGTTTGTTAGTATGGTGGTCCATCGCTCATTTTCTCTTCTGAACAGATGTCTGGCCCATTTCCATTTAGTCGCTTATGGTGAAGAATGATATCAGTGATGCGAGAGTGGCTTCTTATCTTTTAAAGTGATGCCTAGCATCACCCTCTCCATTTTTCTTTGAATTGTTGTTAGTTTATTTTCCAGTACTTTTGTCAGCAATGAGATGACTTAAGTATGTATATGAAGGGATTCTTTCCAAGAAATTGTTTTCTATTATTATGTGTTAAAAAATGATTAAGCATGATTTTAGTTTTTTCTCTGTTTATTTTTAGACTGACTTTTCTGCTTTCATGATATAGGTCTTCTATCATTATATTAAGGTCTTCTGGAGTGTTTGCAAAAATTATATCATCTGCATATCTTAGGTGTGTTAAGTTTCTGTTATTAATTTTTATACCAAGGTTTGTCCAGTTTATATTATTAAATATTTCTTGAAGGACTGCTGAAAAGATTTTAGGTGATAGTCTCCTTGTCAGACACCGTTTTCAATTGATATTTTATTGCTACTCATGTGAAGTTGGATTGTTGCTGTTGCAGTGTGGTATATTGCTTGAAGGAGGTCCATATATCCTTGAGGAACTCCCTGATTCTGGAATGCTTTGATTATTGCATTAGTTTTGAATGATGGAATCAAATGCTTTTTAATAATCAATGAAGGCTAAACTGAGAGGCAATTGGGTTTTTCTGCTTTTTCTATTATTTGTTTTACTGCATGAATATGATCGATTGTATTAAAGCCTTTATGGAATCCTGCTTGTTCTACTAGTTGATTGGATTCTAGAAGAGGGGTTAACCTGTTTGTTATTACTTTTGTGAGAATTTTGTACAGATTGGAGAGAATACTAATTGGTCTATATATTATTAAAATAAGTGGATATTGAATCCAACATTATTTCATAGAAACTACATATAGAAACTACAAGAGTTGCAGAGAAACTACAAGAGTTTCGTGTCGAATATAGAGACTATAAAAGTTTCGGCGAATAGAAGCATAAGCAAACTGTTCATGACAGGACAACTTGCAGTAAAGGTGGATTAAGATCTGATCACTGTCCTTATTATTTTCCTATAATGTAAAACACATCTCCTAGGAGATGTATGATGTTATACATTATGGGGGAGGTCACTACCCAGACTGGTTTCGACCTTTTTTTGAGGACTCGTCAGTGGGAACTGTAATGTGACACCTTTTTTTAGCAACTCGTATCATAAAGTATAAGTTCTGTATCTCTTCATCCTGAGTATTCTTGGTCTAGCTCCCACTGACGAGATCTCAAAAAAGATCGAAACCGATCTGGTTAGTGACCTCCCCTCACCCCCATATTGTATAACATCATAAATCTCGTAGAGATGTTTTACATTATAGGAAAATACTAAGGACAGTGATTGGATCTTAATCCACTTTTACTACGAGTTGCCCTGTCATGAACGGTTTGCTTACGCTTGTATCTGCCGAAACTTTTATAGTCTCTATATTCAGCATGAAGCTCTTGTAGTTTCTATATTCGGCTATGAAATAATGTTGGATTCAATATCCACTTAATTTGAATAATGTTGTATCTCTGAAGTGAAGTGGCTCTCTTTTTCAGTAATTGGTCTATAGTTCTTTACTTCTTCTTTGTCCTCCTTTTTTAAATAACAGTATCAGTGTAGCATTTTTCCAGTTTTCTGGTATCTTCCCCTCTTCTAGACATAGATTTAGTAAGTTTGTGACCTGGTGAATTATATTGTTTCCTCCCCATTTAATTAATTCTATGTGAATTAGGTCTTCACCAGGACATTTTTCATTTGTTTTAATGCTTGTTTTATTTCATCTGAAGTGAATGGGGGAGATGAATTCTATATGCGATGGAGAAGAGTTATTTATATTTGATTTATCTATTGAAGGATCACTATAGAGTTCTTTATAAAATTCTTCTAGCCTGCTTAGGATTTGTTCTTGGTTCCTTATTGTAGTTCCATTCTTATCTTTTAATGCAGTTATTTGACTTTTACCAACTGATAAATGTTTTCTTAGTATTTTCATATTTTTATTGTTTTCAGTTGTTTCTTTTATTTTTTTAGTGTTATGAGATCTTATTTCATTTCTCATCTTTTTCCTTATTGTTTTGCATAGTTCTGCATATTCTATTATAGAAATTAAGTTTTTGTCTTGTTTCATATTTTGTTTCCTTTTTAGTAATTGTAAGGTTTCCTCTGAAAGTTTATGGTCTTTTTGTTGCTTTTGAATTCATTGGCTGCTGCGATTATTACTTCCGTTAGGTTTTTGCTTATTTTATTTATGTCTTCTTCTTCAAATATATTTATTAAGTCTAGTTTTTAATCGAGTTTTTCTTCGTAATCCTTCTTCTTGTTTTCAATACGTTTTAAGTCAAAACTTCTTGATTTTTTGTTGTTTAGCCATTTTATTCTTTCCAATTTGGAGTTTATTTTAATTTTGGCTCTCACCAGTTGGTGGTCACTTCCTGTTTTTACTTGATTCAGTACTGAGGTATCTTGAAACTATTTTTTTATTATTACACAGTATATAATCTATTTCATTTTTTATTTCTCTGTTTGGACTTCTCCATGTCCATTTTCTTTTGAGGGCTTTCTTAAAAATGTATTCATAATATAAAGCATGTTCCTGATAGAGAATTCTGTAAGAGCCATTCCTGAGTTGTTGCTTTTTATCACATATGTATGGTCCTATTGTGTCTATTTGGTGAATGGGATGACCTACTTTGGTGTTAAAATTGCCCATTACTATAGTAACATTTTGATTGCTGCTACTTTCTTTTTGTCTAGAGTGTGTTGCAGTGAGTCATAAAATGCTTCGATCTCTTCATCACTGTAGGATGTGGTGGGAGCATGTATTTGGATGATCCTGATTTTAAGTTTGGAGTTTAAGTGTAATTTCTATTATTCTTTAATCTATATAATTAAATTCTTCTATAAGGTGTGTAATTGTTTTCTTAATTAGAAATCCAACTCCATATTGTCCTTTAGTTTTCCCATAATAGTATAAGTAGTCTCCATTTTTTAGTTTTATTAAAAAATGTTCATCCTGCCTGCGAACTTCACTAAACCTATGATGTCCCATTTAATATGTTTTAGTTCTTGCTGTAAGATGGTAAGGTCTTCTTTAAGTGTTTGACAATTAAATGTTCCTATATAGAGGAAAAGAGGATTGTATTGATTACTGTTATATTTATGAATTCTTTGGGCTCTTCTTATGTGTCTACCTTATGTGGACTTAATTCCACTGCTATCATCAGCAGCATTCCCCCTTCCTTTCTTGCCCTTTCTATCCTCATTAAAAATACAACTGTATCCTTCCATTTCTATTCCTGTTATGATATCATCTTCATTCAACTATGTTTCACTTATTCCAATGATTTTGGGGCAAATAAACTCAATCACTGAAAGTGTTTCGTCCCCTCTTATTTTTGATACTTCTGGCATTTGTAAACAAACATAGTAGTTCATTTTTAGGTCTACAGCCAGTCCTATCCAAGCCATGTGTTGGTTGTGATTTCCTACCACATCTCTGCCCAATCACCTTTATCACCACTTACCACATTTATATGCTCATTCTCAACTTCCCCACCCACAAAGTAATATACCCCATCTTCATACAGACATTCACTGCCACCACTTTCAACATCCACTCTCCCTATGACATGTCTCCATGTCCACCTAAGCTACCCTATTTTCCTGTTCCTTTGCATTCCTGTTCTCTCTTCATCTCTCACTCTACTACTGTTTCCACTGCCAAGCACGTCTGTCTTTTCAGTACCACTCTCCTGATTCCTCCCTTCATGTCTTTCTTCTGATTTCTTGCACTGTACTTTCATCCAGCAACACCTTCTCCAGTACATTCACTCCAAAGCAATTTAAATGCAACCCATCACTCCTTTCTAATTTCATTCTTCCCGCAAACAGATGCCATACATTCACAAACTCCACTCCCTTCTCTTCATGCAGCTCCGCTAGTATGCCATTCATGATTTTGGCTCTGTGTCATAACTCATCATCATCATACCTCGGCAACACACTGACAACCTTTTCTACTACACTGTTATCTTTCACTCTTCTCAATAGTCTTCTGATATTTGTCCTTACATCCTTCTCATGTTCACTTTGATCATTCATCCCTACAATCAGAACTAACTGTCTTGCTCATTTCTTCCTCATGTCCAACACCTTAATTATCGCACTCATTCTCCCACCTGGATAGCAGACCTTATGAACTCTCTCAGTAACTAGCCCTCTAATTATGGGGTCTCCATATAATGCTATCCTGGAATCACTTGTCACCTCTTTTACTCTTTTTTTCTTTCATTATGTTCTCTTGCACACTTTCATTAGTTTCCACTAGACATCTAACATCACTCCACAAATTCCTCATTTTATTTTTCATTTTCAATAACTGTTCAATATATAGTCAATAAGGAAAGGAATAATTGAGGAATAAAGGAACAATTTTCCATTGAGAAGGTTTTAGGCTAACTTCTGGAAAGGACATTTGTGATTACTTTATATGAGGTATTTCATTCTCATGAAATAAGCTTCATCTCCATGAGAACATTTGTAAGATTGGAAGTGAATACCTTTGAAGTAGTCGAAATGTTCGGCACTGTTATCCTTGGTGTCCTAGCAGTCTAAATTTTCCTCATGCATAGAACTGATGTAATACAGTGATGGATATATAAGTTTTCTGTTACCAGTGTGGTATCACTACCTGACATATGGAGGCCTAATATGGCATATAAAAAGAGTCATGAAAGAGTTATTAGAGAGTCATAAAACTTCTCTTAACATAGCAGTATAACTAGATGAGAAGTTGCCAAGTGTTTTAATGGAACAAGAAGGAACAGGGGAAAAAAATGCCTGACTTGGTTGTTTAATGACAATTTTGCATCAGAAGAGATTTAGATGAAATAATGTCAAAATGGAATCATGAAACTACAGAGTGGTTTGCATTTCTATTATTATGATTAAGAATTTCATAAAAGCAATGAAATAGGGATGAATGTGAAAAGTTATAAGCATATAGGATACAAGGACTAGATGGGTAAAGGTAAATTTCTGCATAATGCACAGCATGAATTTGTAAAGAGACAGTCACATTTTAGTAATATTACATTTTGTGTCACTTAATATTGATAGATGGTAAGGAGAATGCATTTATCATAATTTTTTGAATTTGCAATGGCATTTGACAAACCTGGCAAACTGACTTAGGTTGCAATGAATAGGATAATCATTTAGAAAATTATATTGGTATGTGTATGATATATCAGAGAATTATAAGATATATATCAGAGAATAAATAATATGAGGGATAGGCTAAGGGTAAAATAATCTGGAAATCCTGTCGAGAGTGATTCAAATGTGGAATTTTTTTAAGCCACTTTAGGCCTTCAATGAGCAGGATGGTGGTCTAATACATTGACTATCTTCATCTACTAAACATGCATGCCCCTGAGATTCAAACCTACAGCTTTGGTTGAGCAGGCAATCTCGCCAACATAGTTATAATGTATTTGCTATATTGAGTAAACTGTATTAGTAAGGTAATTGAAATTCATGAGACACATTGCAAAGGTGATAAAGATAGCTCTGATGATAACTTTAATAGTAAGATGTTGGAACCTGTAGACTGCTGTGCACATATTAAGTCACCTGGAGTTGTTCATCCTTATCTCACCCACCATAAGGGCTGTGGAATGCTGACAATGTAAATAGAAGGTAAATCGAGAGAATATAATTTGCTGAGTTCAGCAGATAGATGGAAAACGAATATTCCTGCTAATCTGAAAGATTAGCAGGAACATTGTAGAGATTACTGTACATGATATAAGAGGATGAGGAAGGAGAGTTATTTGGAAGCTCTGTAAGTGAGTGGTGAACAAAGAAGTGGAAAGTAATTTTTTTTGCAATACAGAGGTAGCAGGATGTTTTCTCTCGAAAACGTTTTTCTAGATGTTTTATAGAAGCATTTGTGATGACAGTAATATATGATAAAATGGTTAAGACATGTAAGGGGAATTAGAATTTGATATTAACTTCTATATATTTCACTCACTGTAATATGAGCATCATTCAGGGAGAATGTGAGGGACTGGCTACAATACTCAAATTATGAAACAGAAGGAGTCATATTGCATAAGTATAGTTCCTCTTGTCTTGATTACTATTGAATGAACAGGAAAAAGCACTATTAAAGTTCTAGCAGACCAAGTATACAGTTCTATAATTCAAGGGGGAAAAAAGTTAACAGTTTATTGTGATTATTTCCCAAAACTATGAGATAGACATATAGTCCAATCAGTTAAAATTAAAACAATGAGTTTCATGAGTTTCAAGGAATAGATTCTGCTATAGTGCAGAATCTTGGTTTGATTCCACTGAAGGAGTGGAATCAAACCAAGCAGTTCCACAATCCTCTGATTCTAAAAATCTTATGTCATCTTGGTGTTCTTTCCTGGATTCTGATCTTAGCAGAATGGACAGTCTGTTCAAATAAAAAAGTTGGCAGGAACAGGACACTTATTAAACACCAGGTAATTATGAACGATATTGGATTTGCAAAGAATTTGTGCTATTTGTTCAGAAATCCCTTTAAGGTAATGTATGGAATTCCCTTTAACATCAGATTATAGTCTGACTGTGGGATGATAATTATTGATTCTTTTCTGGATGGTGGTTTTTATGCAGAAGTACTGCAATTTTTGGACAAAATAAATTCCTTATACATGTACATCAAGTTCACTGGTGAACATGAGTCAAACAAGTCTTCCCTTTCATGAATACCTTAAAAATCTGTGACTCAATAGACAATATTGAATTTTCCATTTACAGGAAATCTTCCTTCACTGCCACACACATGTTCACCTGGCTTCACATCACCACCCATTACAAAAGACAAGTATTATCAAATGCCTTGTTCACAGAGCTCACACAATTTGTTCTTTGGATTCCATCTCTGAGAAGAATCCAGTAAAATAAGAATCACATTGGCATCTATTGGATATAATGAAACCATTCTCTCGAAAAATAATTATCATCCTACAGCCAGACTACAAATCTGATGTTAAAAGGATTTTCATAACTTACTTTAAAGAGACTTCTGAACAAATAGCATGAATTCTTTGCATCTACCAAGCATAAATTGCCACCTCTATCCTTACCTGGTGTTCATCAAGTGTTATATTCTTGCCACCTTTGCTACTTTGAACAGAACTGTCCATTCTGCTAAGATCACACCAAGACTACATATCAGAGGATTCTGGCTTTGCATCTCATTCATACATAGACTAGACATAGTTCATTGGAATGAAACCAAGATTTTGCACTGTAGGATTTAAATTTTATCATCTATTCCTTTAAACTTGTAAACCCTATGTCATGTCCTAATCTAATCTTAAAATCAATTGCACTGCATGCCTGTCTAAAGTTTTGAGAAGTAATCATCATAAACTGTTCATAATTATTTTTTTTTCTTGAATTACAGAACTATACTTGGTTCCCTGGAACTTTAATAATACTTTCTCCTGTTCACCCAGCTGTGACCGAGATACAAAGAAGTATACTCATGCAATGTGACTCATAATTATTTCATAATTTTGAATGTTATAACCAGTCTTTCATTCTCCCTGAATGATGCTCATGTTACAGTAACAAAATATATAGAAGTTAATATTGAATTCTAATTCTCCTTACATGTGTGAACTGTTTTATAATAATTTACTAAAGTGATTTTTCATTCTATAAATAAGCAAACCAGTTAGACAATTATGTACAGTTTACAGGCAAAATATAATCTAATAGGTGTGACTATCTCACTAAATTCAGAAGGCAAGACACTTGCTTGGTCTTTTAATTCCTTGAAAGCCTAGAAAAGAGCAGCACAAAGATGAAAAATGTTTTAAAAATATGAATATTTTGATGACAAAAATGAAATTGTAAATGTACACCCATTTTTGATTTGTATTTAGCATCTTTGAAAAACTTTTTTTTTTCCTCTTTTGTGATAGTGGAAAAGCTTATTGAGATTGGCATGAACGTTCTAGAGCAACAAGGTGGTGATAAAAATGACCTAAGGTAGGTTTCTGTGTTAGTCTAATAATTAAATTTTGATCTGAGTTTAATTCAGTATGTAAAACTGTAAAATTTATCAATAAAATTAATATTGTAATTCTATTTTTTATTATTTTTTTTTTATAACAGAAAAGTACTTTTCTTTCATTATTAAATGTGGTTCGAATTGTAAATGTTTTATCGTGGGAGTTGATTAATACTATTTTTCTCTCTATCTGGAATATTCCTTTGATTCTTTTAAGATGATTTGACTGAAACAGTACTTAGTTGGGCCTATCTCTATTAAAAGTATTTGAAGCAATAGCATACAGCAAAATGAGAAAATACTTTTTTTCTTGTAACTCTTTAATCTTTCTTAAGAGTTAAAAAAAAAAAAAAAAACATTTTCTCATTTTGTTGTATGTTATTGTTTCAAATATCCTAATAGAGATATTT
Source organism: Typopeltis vanoorti (assembly GCF_054136105.1). Taxonomy (NCBI): domain Eukaryota; kingdom Metazoa; phylum Arthropoda; class Arachnida; order Uropygi; family Thelyphonidae; genus Typopeltis; species Typopeltis vanoorti. The sequence continues at coordinate 95,096,271 of NC_143552.1, forward strand.
TTTTAGGTTTAAGATCAACTTTGAAAAAGTAGATCTACCAGGTGAGATGTGTTACATTAAAGATTAACTTAAACATAAAAAAATTATTAAGAGAGCATCTTGAATTTTCTTAGTTATGATGCAAAAGAAAGTTTCTCAACTGATAGCAACAGAGAATCAAAATTACATATTTAAATTTCAAAAGTTTAAAAATCTAAATACCTTTTTATTAATACATGAATTATGAAGTGTAATTAAAAGAAAGATAAGGTAATATAAGATAATAAGTATAAGGTAATATAAAATAAGGTAAAGAAAAGGTAGGTCCTGCCTCAGTAATTTATTCACATTTTATAATAAGGTGACAGCAGAATTAGATAAAGGAAATGGCTACATCATGATACCACTGGACTTTGCAAAGGCATTTCACAGAATACTACATTGGATAAGTTTGAGCAAGTAGAAATGGATGTGAGGCTTGCAGCATGGGAGACCAGGGGGGGATAGACATCAGAGGGTGGTGTGTGATGGAATGGAGTCAAGGTGAATGATTGTGACTAGTGGAGTGCCCCAGGGATCTGTACTGGGACAACTATTTAGTTTGTGCATATAGCGGAAGATTTGAAGGGGATATTCAGTTGTTTACTGACGATGATGCAAACTAGGAAAAGCAATAGTTGATAAAGGTGATTCAGATATCTTACTGGATTTGAAGAAATTGAGCCCCCATGGCTCAGTCAGTATAGACAAAACCCTTTAATCAGAAAGACCTGGGTTGATTCTTATCTGTGATATGAGGAACCTTTATCTGGTCTCTTTCAACTAAAGGTGAATTAGCCAGTCTCATATGAAATTAGAGGGTTTTCCCCCACCCTCAAACTCAGGTTTTTCGCCTCTCAGAACAGCAAACCAGGCTCTGTGAACACATGAATCTACAGTCATAAAAAATATATATACTTAATCCCCCATCAGGTGGGCTCAATTCCCCCAAAGGGATGGGGAGAGAAGGGGGGGGACACCCATACAAATATTATTATTATTTAAATAAATTGGCAGTGTGGACAAAGGACAATGTTGTCAATTAATCTTGTAAAATGTAAGGTAATGTGCTTTGGGATGAAAGATTACACACCCCATATCATATTGATCGTACTAGTTTACAGAAAATTAATGAGGGTAGGGATCTGGGAGATGATGGTGGATATATTTGAAATTCAGAGTATATATTGCAAGAGTTGGCAAAATAGCTCAGAAGATTACTTAGATGCTGAAGAACACAATGACAAGTAAAGATGGGGAGCTTATTATCCTTCTTTATAAGGCTATGCTGCTGTTACAGACCAATCACAAGCTTGGTCACTCAGAGATGAGTGACCAAGCTTGTGATTGGTCTGTGGAACATTCCCTATGAGGTTAGATTGAGGATGTGTGGGTTGCAGAGTTTAACTAACAGGCAAAGCAGAGGGAATATGATAGAAACTTATAAGTTACTAAAAGGATTCCATAAGATTGACATGGAAGAAATTTTTCAATATATGGGGAGTGGGGGGGGGGAAACAAGGGGTCTCACTTGGGAGTTGTCTAAGAGTGTGGTTAGTAAGGAATGTGTGGACTAGGTTCTTCACTTGGAGAACCTAGTGGTGAATGAGTGGAATGAATTTCTAGAGGTGGTTGTGAGTACCCCAACAGTGAATAGGTTTAAGGAGATATATGACAGGTATTGTGTTAATGGATAGAGTGGATCTCCTGCAATGAGTCTTTTGACTCCATGGAGTACTTATATAAATAATAATAAATTGTTGTATACTTTTATCTGAGACTTGAAAATGGCAACTGCTTAATTGATTTGGTACTAATTACTTCAGTAATCAGTATCTAGCATGACATCAATGCAGTGTGTGCAATATATCTGGTTAATACTTGAGTAAGTTGTTCCAGAGTTTGAATAGTTCTGCCATTTTAAAAAATGAATGAACATTTATTAAAAGTTATGAGCATCTTAATGCCTTTGATAGAAATAATGCTCAAAATGAACACTCATTAGCTGAAGTGTAAAAGCTAATGACAGATTTGACCATCTATGTCTGAAAACGTTGGAATTTAGAATCCACAAAGTCTGTTTACTGCACATCAGTCATTGAAATTTCTTAAATTTCATTACCTATTATGATGCTTAAGTTTATGCCTTGGTATCATCATAATGAAAAATCTTTGTTGTTATAAGCAATGCAATCATGCCATTAGCATCCCCCCCCCTCCCCAGCCTTAAGAAGACAAGATGATGATAATGAGTAAACAAAACTAACTTTGTATTTATATTATAAAAAATTAAGTTTCTCTGTGTAGCATCAATTATCATACCTTTGTACTCTTTGTTCATGAAGGACAACCTTTAGTAATCTGGTGAAATATGCTAGATCATTAAAAAAAACATCTAGAGACTAAACACTGGTTTTGAGAACCAGTTTGGCTTTGCAATAAGCATGGAGGTGGTCACACCAGACACTAAAAATGCTTTTACAAAATACAGTTCCAAACGTGGGATTTGGACTTGTATTTTGTAGGTTAGAAAGTGAATATCCACCCAGCAAACCAGATCAGCCTCATTGACCATTTTATGACACATTTGATGTGACTCCATATAAGGATTAGAATGGACTAGTACTATGGGCAGATAACAACATTGAACTGGCTTCCTGTTTTAAGTGTGAGGTGTGCTTTGCACTGTAGAGACGGCATCATCTATACCATATTTTTATCTCGTACTTATATATATATATATATATATATATATAAAATAAGTTTAATGACTATTACCGAGAGAAAAGATGGCAAGATATATTTAACAAGATACTACTAGTTTACTAGTTTCGTTACAAGAACATCATCAGGTATCATACTCAAAGAAATATATAAAAAATTACAGAGACTTAAAATTGTATTAACAGAACAAGTGAAAAACAGTAGCATGTTTGAAAAAATGCAAGTATGAGTTCCATACAAACGAATACTACGCGCTGTCGCGAGTGCGCCAGTACTTAAACATGCTACTGTTTTTCACTTGTTCTGTTAATACAATTTTAAGTCTCTGTAATTTTTTATATATTTCTTTGAGTATGATACCTGATGATGTTCTTGTAACGAAACTAGTAAACTAGTAGTATCTTGTTAAATATATCTTGCCATCTTTTCTCTCGGTAATAGTCATTAAACTTATTTTATAATATTCCTACCGAGTAAAAATGAATTCTCCTAATATATATATATATATATATATCATCATCATCATCAAATTCCTGAAATGTACCCTCAAGGGGTGTACAGGATATGACAGTACTACATGAAAAAATTACATCATTACTAACTTCCTATCTACAATTTTCCTCCAAATCAGTCTGTTACTTGTCAAGACTCCAACATTATCAGATCTTATATTTCTATCGTCTAAGGCACTTTGTACCGTATCAATCCACCTATATCTTGGTCTTCCTCTGGGTCGTTTTCCTGCCAACCTGGCAGAGAACACTTGTTTTGCTAATCTTTCCTCTCCCATTCTATTTAAGTGACCATACCATCTGAGATTAGCTCTGTTAACGCATTCCTGGATGCTGACAATGTCAAGTTCTTTCCTAATATCCTCATTTTTAATATGATATTGCCATTGATGCCATCTGTTCACGTCTCTAATCTTTCTCAGGACTCTCATATCTGCGGTCTCTAGTCTTTGGTCAAGTGTTTTACTTCTGACCCAGCTCTCAGATCCATAAGTTAAAATTGGTTTGAACACAGTCTTGTATACAGCTAATTTAGTGTTCCGACTAATTTCTTTCTTATTCCATATGAATTTATTCAATTGACTTCCCACGATACCAGCTTTGCTGATTCTGTTGTCTATTTCTATATTTAGTTTACCATCTTCAGTAAAAATTGTGCCTAAGTAGCTGAAATGTTTTACTTGTTCCACGGGTTCTCCATTCACAACACAGTTGACATTTTCAATGATTCTGCCTATTTTCATTGTCTTTGTCTTTTTATTGCTGACCTTCATACCATATCTATTACAACAGCTATTCAATTTAGTCAGAGAATCTTGCAGACTTGTAGCGGATTTATTTAGAAGTATAACATCATCCGCATAAAGCAAAGAGCTGACATTAACATCTCCAATTTTGATATCAGGTTTAATACCACATTCCTTCATAATGTGATCCATATAGATAATGAATAACAGAGGGGATAATGTACATCCTTGTCTCACACCAGATTTAACATTAAACCATCTTCCTGTACTTCTTTCAATTCTAACTGCTGACTCACAACTCAAATAAAGACTAAGTATTGCTTGATATAATGCCCCATTAACACCATATAACTGCAGCGTATTGAATAGCTTCTCTCTTGGCACCTTGTCATATGCCTTTTCCAAATCGACAAAACTTAAATACAGATCTTTGTTATATTCCCATGCTTTCTCGACTACTTGTCGTAAAGTGAAGATCTGATCCTGACAGCCTCTATTTGGCCTGAATCCAGCTTGTTCTTCACCAAGCTTTTCTTCCACAATTCTTCTCAACCGTTTCTCAAGTATACTTGCATAGATCTTGCCAGGAACACTCAGTAGGGAAATACCTCTGTAATTCTCACATTCAGTTTTATTTCCCTTTTTATATATGGGTACTATGAGAGCTCTACTCCAATCATCGGGAATTCGTCCCTCTGTCCAGGCTTTCTGAACTATGCAGTGCAGCCACTGTAAGATTCTTATACCACCAGACTTCAGCATTTCTGGTCGAATATCATCTACTCCTGCTGCCTTTCCACATTTCAAGCCTTTGATGGCTTTTTCTACTTCAAGTATGGATATGTATTCCTGACTGCATGCCTGGTCAGTGTTTTTTATCACTGTGCTGTCATCACTGCTTGTTTCATTTAGCAGTTTTTCAAAGTAATTACTCCATACTTCAAGGATATCTTTTTCTCCTGTTTTCATTTCACCTTTATCATCTCTAATTCCTTTTACAGCACTCTTTCCTCCATTCCTAAGCTTCTTCAACAACCTCCAGAATATTTTGCCACCTTCTTGATATTTATTTTCTATATTCTTGCCAAAGTCCTCCCATGACTTTTGTTTAGCTAGTTTTACACACTGTTTAGCTTTCTTACATTTGTCTCTGTATTCTGTAAGAGTAAAAGCTGACTTATTTGCCAGGAACTTTGATATGCTTTCTTCTTTTCCTTCACTGCCTCTTTAACTTCCTGTGTCCACCAGGGAGTTCTGATTTTTTTATCTTTGCACACAACCTCACCACATGCCTCTCTGGCAGAATCAATCAATGTTTCCTTCAGAGTTTGCCACTGAATCTCCAAGGTTTGATTCCTGTTCTCAAACTCTTTCATTTTCTTTTCAATAATATTTCTGTATTTTAGTTTACAGTTTACATCTGAGAGCTGCTCAACTTTTATTCGCTTTAAAACTTTCTTACATGTTATTCTTTTCAATATGAAATTCAATTTTATTCTGCTCAAGACTAAATAGTGATCACTTCCAATTTCAAATCCTCTGTACACTCTGGTGTCCTGCACCAGGGAGAAAACATCACTATCAACAATAACATAGTCAATGAGACTTTTCTTATTCCTAGCCTCTTCTCTCCATGTGAATTTGTGCACATTTTTATGTTGGAACATGGTGTTAGTAATAACCAGTCCATGTCCTGAGCAGAAATCCAACAGATATTTGCCATTATTATTAGCTTTGCTCTTTTCTCCAAATTTTCCCAAAATATTTTTGTATGTCTCACAATCATTTCCTACTCTACTATTTAGATCCCCAACAAGGACCAACTTTTCCTTTTTCATTGTGTCAGTTGCTTTTTCTAAAGCCTCAAAAAATTCCTCCACTTCTACCTTAGTAGAACCTTCTGTGGGACCATAGGCACAAATAAGTCTCATTGTCCAGTTCCCCATTCTCATATTTGCCCACATTACTCTACTTGAGACTGACTGCCATTCAAGAAGATTAGCCTCGTATTTTGTGTTGAATACTATGGCTACTCCTTCTTTTCCTTGATTGTTATTGCCTGAATATAACATTTTGTATTTATTGCTCAGAAAGATCTCACCAGTTTTGGTCTTTTTTGTTTCAGTCACCCCTATTATGTCAATCTGGTACTTATCTAATTCCTCAGCTAGCTCCATTTCTTTGCCATTCAGGCTTCTTACATTGATAGTACCGATCTTTAACTCTGGTGATGTTGAGTTGGGGTTTGTTTTCAGATTTGTTCCAGTAGCTGACTTTTCGCTGTTCGCCCTGGTTCCCTGGCGAAAACAACGGGGGCCTTGTTTAACCGGGCGACGCTCCAGCCGGCATGAAATTTTGTCATGTTGTACCATCATTTTTTATTTTGGTTTAACCAATAAGAATACAATTTGGTCGGCTAAATCCCAAATTGCCAGCCCATCCTCGTTCGTTCAGTATCAAAGTAGATACCCAACAGGGTGCACCACGAGAAGGTGAGGATTGGACATTAGGTCAGAAGCCCTGGTCGGTTCTCCGCATTCCTTTAAAGGCTATGTGGAGGTCTCCTCTCAGTTATACAGCTTTGACCCTTAAGCACCCCATATATATATATATATATATATATATATATATACACAAAACATATATATATATATATATATACAAAACATATATTATCATTCCACAAATGAGATTACAAACCTGTAATACAACAGTACCACATGTGAGCAAGTGATTCGTGAGAAAAAAGTAATCTTAAGTTTCTTGAATCACTGGGGAGGGGGAATGATATATAGGTTATCCAAAGAGCAGAAATAAATGGAATGAAAGAGAAAGATGGAAAGTTGGTTTCAATAAGTTTGAACTCTGGATGTTGACCAGAAGTTGCTTTCATTTTTACTTATTTGGAAGAATAGTGGTGTCTACTTTGATGGAATATATGTATAGTTTGTATATATAGGATGGGATAGGGACAAGAAGCAGTGAAGTTCCCATAGTGGATGACTAAGTTATCAAATTATGGTGGCTGGGAGGAGGTTAGATGAATTTCAGCACCTATGAAAATAACTATTGACACAATATAGAAACAATAAATACTCTGAATATCTGTGATGGGAAAGTCTGGGAGATTTGCCATCTATAATGGCTTATACTCTTCTGTAGTGTTGAGCATTTTTAGGGAGGTTTTAGCACCATTACAAATGTAAGAACAATATTCTGAGGATAGGTGAATTTGGGATTTATATAGTGTTAGGAGTTGTGAGGCAAGAAATTGGTGTGCTTGGAAGATAAATCCTGTCGTGATTAAACATAAGAATATCACAAATAAGGGGAGCGGGAACTGGTGTTGTTTTGATAGCAATGAAGTTTATTAGATTATCTTCACCCCACAAGAGAATAATAAAGAGATCAGTGTTAAGACATGAGGTATAGAAAAATGGGCAATGGCAAGTTGCAAAGTATTAGTCCTTCCTTTGTAGAGCACAATGAATTTCAGTGTGTGGGGGGGGGAGGGGGGATAGGGACAAGAAGCAGTGAAGATTTCAAAGTTATCAAATTATGTTTGATGGGAGAGTAGATGGATTAAGAGTAGGTATTATCTAGTCTTGTCATTTTATTCTTTCCTAGTTACTGTTGTTTTTGTTTCTCTCTTTAATATTTCCATCTTAAAATTACTGCACAGTTTAGTTTAATAATTTGCTTTTGAAGGTCATCTTCATTTCTTGCAGATCATATTGTATCATCTATATGTTCAACAAGTTTAAACTCTCTCTCTCATTTAATTTCTGCTTCCTGAATTTAACCATAATTAGATTAAATAAGGATGGACTTAAGAATTGCCTTGTCTTGATTTCTTTTCACACAGGGACTTTCTGTATACTTGTATTGTGATATTTTTTAAATCATTTCAACAATTTGCATGGATTTTATAAATGCTGATACATCCTGTAATATGACCTTTAAAAGGATTTTGATAGAATAAATAAAGCATATTATTAAGTATATTATGTTCTGTTGATTTGATGCACAACAAATATAGCATGTATGTTTCCCCTTTAGAATCCTTAGCATTCATCATAATTTAGTTATGATTATAATTCTGTTTTGATAATATTTATCAAATATTTATTCACACAGTAAGTTTATTCCCCAAAATTATTTTAGGTTAACATTTTCTCTTAATTATTGGTATTATAATCTGCATCCTGCAGTCATTTAAGGACTACTATTCCTTAAAGATCAACTAAAAGATTCACATGTCTTCAGTTATTTTTTTACTTCATCTTTTAGCATTTTATTATAAATTCCATCTGATAAAATCCAGTTGATTTTCTATTTTTTAATATTGAGATTATTGATTCAATTAATTTAATCCAATTTCTTCTGTATTTTCTATTGTCTTAATGTGTCTTACACTTTTGATTCTGTTCATCTTCGTATAATTTGCTAAAATAATTTTTATATCATTCGCTTTCTATAATTGATATATTCAGATATTCATATTGAATTCTCTGTCAGATAATCTTTTGGATTAGTTTAGTATTTTATCCTATTTTATTTTTTATACATTATATATTTTCTGCAGATATTTTGTAAAATTTGCTGGGAAGTCTTAATGGAACTTAGAAATTTTAATATATATTAATAGTGCAAATATAGAAGAAACATGACTACAGACAACTCCCATTATGGCAAATGTGACAACCAAAAGAATAGTTTGCTACAGCAAAAGGTTTGCAAGGATTGATTTCTTTTTTTTCTTTTTTTTCCATGAGAATCCCATCTATGAAAGGTTTGTAGACCTTTTGTACATTACCATTATGAGTGGACTAAGGGTTAGATAATCCAGAATCTCTGCTCTAGGAACTTTTCAAACCATTTTAAGGCCTCTAATAAACAGCACTTAGAGGACCTGAAATGGAGGCTTAATTGGTCTTACATTGAGCAATGAATTTCATGTATTGCCTAAAGGCATTCACAAACATCCATACCTACAGTGCGATTTTAATCCACTAGAAAGTGGATTCATTCTCCACTAAATAATGAATCCACTCTAAAGTGGATGCATTATCCACTCATCTAACTAGCCCAGTTAATTTAGAATGACATCAGAAATTTGGGAGTGATTTGTTAGAGTGCATGTTTGCTGTAGTGAGAATTGATTATATTAATTCATTATGATTCTTACACCCTAAAATGATATTTTGGGACAGAAAATGTTAACAAAATGAAAAATATAACTAAAAGAGTGATTAGCTCTGTCTTACATTTTTCAGTAGTTCGTACACACCCTATGACTTCATCCATTTTTTCCCTTTTTTTTTTAGTTAATATAATTTATTTCTAGTAACAGTATGATTATCATTATGAATAGTTTGTTGTACAGATGTAGCATAATTGCATAAATTTTATGTATTTAATAATTTTTGCCATAGTAATCAACAGTTATGTTTTGTTTATAATATAGAAAAATATAAAATTTGAGTACTTTATATTATCTTTGAACTTAATAGTTCATGCTGCTCCTTTTGTAATATTTAATATAATCTTCATTATATAAAATCTTTGCTTATCTCTTTATATAAAATTTGAGTTTAGAAATGAATGTTTATAAATAATCTTAATACAATTGAAAGTAAGAAATTCATTGAAATTTCAGGTTAGGATTCCACTGGCCACCTTTTAACACTGTGTACCATTTGCATCTTCATGTTATTTCTCCTGTTAGTCAGATGTCATTTTTCTCTCGTATTATTTTTAAGCCAGATTCCATGTGGTTTATTACCGTAAGTATTAGTGACTTCTTTTTTTCTCCTTTTGTCAATTTTAACAGATGTTAAAGATCAAACTTTATTTCAAAGCTGAATATATGTAGAAATTTGGAAACTTTCAAAATTTTAACCACAGAGCTTAGGAGAATACAATCCATGGCATCAGCATTGTCTTAGCTTACACTACTTAAGATACAACACTGCTAAATATATTTGCTTTTTATTAGTGCATTCGATAAAGGTTTCACTGGCTTGGCAGCTGTTTTGAACTGGTTGGTTCTCTTCAGAGACCAGGCAGAAACCTTATGGAAGCAAAAACTCTTATTCAGTGCCAAAACAATACTAGAGAGTTGTATTTTTCATAAGTGAACTCTCAATCAGTGTGTAATAGCAATTATCAAAGTAATTATCAAAATGGTAATTTTCAGAGCCATACAGCTTCATTTTGGCAATGCAAATTATATAGGAATATTATTATATACTGTAATATTTTATAATATATAGAGGTATAGTATATTAGTAATATGCACATACATGGACTGCTTTTTTTTAATTTTTTTTAATTATGTTTTCACAGTACATCTAGAATAACATGTATCCCTAGGGTGGAAAGAGTTGACTTTGAATCCCACCTAGGTAGTTAGGAACTGAAGTTGAGTTAGTCCTATGTAATAATTCATCATTTCTTTTTACTCCCAACAACTCTGGTTTCTACCTTCACCATAAAAAAAAAAAAAAAAGAGAGAGAGATTGGGCTGTCTGCATGGCATATTTGTGGAAACCTCCACAATGCAACACAGCAGAGGAAAAATTTATAGGGCGTGATTATTAGAACCTTTTCAGCTGATTCCTGAGGTTAGTCTTTGATGCAAGAAAGTATATTTTTTCCATTTTGAGGTAAAAATCAGGTTCATAACCTACAACTTCAAAAAATTACCCATAGAATGCACCCACGCAATACACAAAGTAATACTGATTAGGAATATGAAATGGCTGATGTCTGTCACATTCCATCACCCCTCTTCTGGCATACTGGTAGCAGTGCACTTAGCTTCCTTGATGGAAAAAGGTGGAGACCATTCATCATTACTGATTTCTAAATGTTAGGATTAAAGAGTGGTATCCACTCCATTTGAGAAATGACGAGGCATTAGAAGACTTTGTTGTATTTAAAGATGTTTTGATAATATGCGGTTTCTTGTGAGATTAGCTCTTTGCCCCAAGATGTCTTTTTTTTCCCTTTCTTTTTAGAAGAATCATAATAATTTACAAAATCTTGTTTTACAGATGAAGGTATACACGAAACATCTTTATCTCATGTTCATTTTTCTTAATGATCTGAACATTACACATTAACCTATTCAGGGTTGCAAAGGATAACTTCACCATCCTCTGTCCATTCTTTACCAGTCAAGCATGTCACCCCTCTTACAACTTACAGCTGTTTTTACTCTTTGACCTGAGTTGTTCTAGCTGGTTAGATAGATATTTAAAAATATATTTTACATTAGTTAGATATTTAAAGAATACAGAAATCAAAGAACACAAAATAAGCATAACAGTTAGGGTTAGAGATGTGGTCTATACCACTGCAAAGGTAGAATAAGTAAATTATGCAGAAAATCGTTGCCATATTCCCATGCTTCACTCGTTCTCGACCCAAACTGTTTTTCATTTACAGTAAACAAGTGATGAGATGTAATGTGAAAAGTTAAAAATGCTAGAGTTATATGGTATAAATGTAACATTATGCCAATCAGTATTTAGCCCATACTTAAGTTGCAGGTCAGCAGTGTTTTAGAATTAAAGAATGCACTAGAAGATAGTTTCATGTAAAAGCAGTACATGGCAGTTGCATTGCTCTCTTTGTTATTCATTATCTATATAGACCATGTTATGAAGATTAGTAGCATCAAGCCTGATTAAATTGGTATAAATGTAACATTATGCCAATCAGTATATAGCCCATACTTAAGTTGCAGGTCAGCAGTGTTTTAGAATTGAAGAATGCACTAGAAGATAGTTTCATGTAAAAGCAGTACATGGCAGTTGCATTGCTCTCTTTGTTATTCATTATCTATATAGACCATGTTATGAAGATTAGCAGCATTAAGCCTGATTAAATTAGAGATCTCTAAAGAGACATAATGTGCAGTAGATGTAATAATACAGGTATCCCTTGTTATACGCGATCTCACTTTACGCGTTTTCGCTATAAGGTGATTTTAAAAAGTTGATTTAAAAAATCATAACGAGTAGCAATTTCGCAGTCACCATGTGACTTTGTGCGTGCACCACTTTGACAAGGTGGCGTCGTGCTGCATGTCAGTCTCACAGAAGGTGTAGAACTAGTAAGCTCCATTGTTGGAGTCTTCTGCAAAGCAAACATTATGGAAAAAAGAGGTAATTGTGATCAAAATACTTCCAAGACTAAAAAACGGAGAAAAGCTATAACGTTAACTTGAGGAAAAATTAGAAGTTATAAAGATGTATGAGTGTAATGAGCACACAGTCAACATAGTCAGAGCTACAGGAATTTCAGAATCAACTTTAAGAATAATAAGAAATCAAGCAGAGAAAATAAAAGAAAGTTGTAAAAGTGCAACGAGAATGTCGACGACTAAGATAACACAGATAAGGGCACCAATTATGGAGAAATTGGAAAGGATGTTGGCCCAATGGATTAAATATGAAAATCAACATGCTGTTCTGTTATCCATCTTGATTATTCAGGCTAAAGCGAAAAATTTGTTTGATTTGAATGCTATAGATCCTGATCCTAAAGTGCAATCTTTTGTTGCAAGTGCTGGGTGATTTAAACGTTTCAAGGTGCAACATGGATTCCATAATCTCAAGCTGACTGAGGCTGCAGGAGTTGATGTTGTTGCTGCTGAGAACTTTCCAGCAAAATTTCTAAGTGTAATTCAGGAACATGGTTATTTGCCTCAGTAAATGTTCAATCTCGATGAAATGGGGTTGTTCTGGAAGCGTATGCCTAGTAGAACATTTCTATCAGTGCAAGAAAAGAGGGCCTCAGGTTTTAAAGCTTCCAAGGACCGTCTCACTTTGCTGTTAGGAGGAAATGCATCTGGAGATCATAAAACTAAACCACTGATAGTTTATCACTCCGAAAACCTACATGCACTCAAGGGCTACTCAAAGGAGGATTTGCCTGTTGTATGGCAGTCCAATAAAAAAGCATGGATTACCGGAGCTGTGTTTGAGTCCTACTTTTGCAATGAACTGCATCGTGAACTGAAGGCTTATTGTAGGCTTTCATTCATTAAAATTTCTTTTGCTCACAGGTGTAAAGTTTTCATTTTTTTATCCTTCTGAAGAAACCCCTATCCCTATCTCACCCATGCTAAATTTAACTCACTTTACTCGATTTTGTGTTACGCGATTATTTCATAGAACCAAGGTACATTCATTCAGGTACATCCTAGCCTCACATAATCTTTCACAAAACACAGGTATTATCAAAAGTCTTCTACACATAGCATGCACAATTTGTTCTTTGAACTCCTTTCCATTAGAAGAATTAAATAAGAATCATGTTATCATCTAATGGATATAAACCACCATTCAGAAAACAATTGATAAATATCATCCTTCAGATAGACTACAATCTGATGTTAAGAAGATTTCCATACTCTACCCAACCTTAAAGGGACTTCTGAACAAATAGCAAGAATTCTCCTGAATACAATCTGTACACTACTTTCAAACCAGCACAGAAGTTATCTTCTTTCTTACCATCTATTAAAGATAAATTGCCTCCACTACCCTTACCATGTTTTTATCTGGTATGTTCATGTCAGCTTTACTATTTTGGGCAGACTGACTGTTCTGCTGAGATCAGAATCCAAGAACACCAATATTACATAAAATTTATAAAATCAGAGGGTTCAGGCATTGCTTCTCATGCCATAGACAGTGGACGTAGAGTTCAGTGGGATCAGACAAAAATGTTGTGCTACAGTAGAGATTTAAATTCAGTTGTCTGTTCCTTGAATAAAACATGCAAAATTCTCCATTAACATCATCGCTGTGATGTTAATCAAACCTATCTCCAAGTTTGGAAGTAATTGCCATAAATTGTTCATAAATATTAATTATTTATATTTTTAATTTTTATAATTAATTTTGAATTGCACAACTATACTTTGTTCCTCGGAACTTTAATAGTGTTTCTCCTATTCACTCAGCTGTAACCGAGGCACATAGAAGTATACTCATACTGTTTGATTATTGTGTTAATATTTCGAATGTTGTAACCAGTTCTTTTGCTCTCTCTCCTTGAATGATGCTAATGTTGCAGTGAGCAAATATTAGTCATTAATAGGAATTATTAGAGACCTGACATGTGACAGATTAATTTGGAAGACAACTGTAATTAGAAAGCTAGTAATATGCAGACTTAACTATATGGTTCTATCATAGTATCCTTTATATAGAACCTGTATGATTGGTAGGGATACTGTAATAGGAATCCAGAGGTTGCAAGAAGCATTTAGGAAGCTGAGTTTAATCCATTCGGGCATAGAAAAATAAGGATTTTTTTTTTCTTTCTTTCTTTCTGCAGAAGAGACAAATAGTAAACATGACAACTTACAACCAATGATACGCACCATAATAAACTTAGATATTCTGCATTAATTCTAAATAGTCTAACATATCTCCTCTGAATGGTTATTGTATGTTTTGGAGTAGCTACATATATGAGGTGTGATTAAAAAGTATGATGAAAGTAGCCATGGTGCTCAGTCTACTGGAAATAGATGAAGCTGAGAGAAATCACATGATCTCACACCTGTCAGTCACATGAGTTTCAAGTTGATCAGTTCACTTGCTTAGTTGTAAGTACAGTTTTTGTGTACTTGTGTTTTGTGTTATCTTGAAATTCATTCCATGACTTTCCATGAATTTGACTGTCAATCACAAGCAGCAGCATTTGGCAATTTCATTGGAATTGCATGATCATGTGACTTTAGATCCTGACTTTTCCAAGACATCATAAGAGATTGGTTGCATGGTTATAATCCTGACACCAAGATTAGAGTTCACAATGGAAAAACATCCAACTCACTTTGGCTGAAGAAGATGCACATATTGAAATCCAGGGTCAAAATCCTGTTGACAGTCTTTTTGATCTTGAGGGGATTGTGCAGGTGGAGTTTGTATCTTAAGGCACTACAGTCAATTCTGAATATTATAAAGGAGTACTAAAACATTTGCAAAACAATGCACATTGAAAAGACTGCAGAAGTGGGCAAATGGTTTCATGTTGCATCACAACAATGCTCCATGCCACACATTTCTTCTTATTCGATAGTTCTTGTCAGACTAAAAAATTAATGTGTGTTGTATTCACCCAATTTAGCACCCTGTAACTTCTGGTCTTTCTGAAGTTGAAATCGATGATGAATGTTTTGTTTCAGTACTAGAAATTGAAGTGCCCATGACAATATACCTAAAAGAACTAAAGAAAGATGACTTCCAGAACTGTTTCAAAAAGTGGCTGGAACTTTGGGACAGCTGTGTGGCAATCCAAGGGTACTACTTGGAAGGAGATTAATTTATAATTTGTATTTAGGTTAATAAACTTTCTTGAATTTTTTCACTGTACTTTTTGATCGCATCTTGTAAGTTGCTTGACTTACAACATAATATTAACAAAATGTGCAATTACTTTTCTATGAATCCTGTCCAGAAAAAGCTTTCATCTTATAGTGCATTAGTACCAGTGAACTAAGGGTTTCATAATTTGGAAATCCTGCCGTAGTGACAGTGGATGATGAAATTCATCTGCCACCTGAAAACATTCACAAAGCATCCATGTCCAAAATGAGATTTGAACGTATAGCCTGTTGGATGAACAGCAGATACACTAACCATTCAGTCTGACTAACTTACCACGGTTTTTTACACTTTTGTCCACAAAACATGCCAAGGATAGTCAAGTTATAAACCTCCTATGAAGTCCAGGCAAAGGCTCCCTTCCAACTTCATGCTTTTAAATAAGAAAGAAAGATGGCAGAGCCATGTTGTATGATTAATAAATTTGCCACCCAGCTGTTTTTATTATTATTTTATAAAAATATGTAATGAATTTGTGCAATGCTGGAATTCAAATCTGGAGCCTTTGTGACAAAGTAGTGGCTTTTAAGCCCATCTCACTTAGCCTTCTTAAAAAAAAATAAAATAAATAAATAAAAAAACACTAGAAAATTCCTGTTGTAATAATATTTGAACTTGGATTCCTTACCAAGCAGCAAATGCATGAGAATATTGCTGGTTTCTTTTTTTTCTTTTTATGATGTTATAGCATACCATAACCTCCTCTAGGAACCAATCAATCTCACGCTTACCACCTATACTCTTGCAAACATCATTACAGTGAAATTCAAATCCCACAGCCTGTTGATTGCAATGCGACTATATCACCTGTATTTTGTCCATGTTGAAAATCACCAGGCTTTCAATTAATGGATGATTATGCATGAATCTTGAAGGTATTTGCTAAATAAAAAAAAAAAAAAAAAAAAAAAAAAAAGAAATTTAGCAAATATCAATTGCAGAATGTTATTAATGTTCATGTGATGTGGCAGAGTAGGATCGAACTATTTTATTTGTAATATTTATATCCTGAGAGGCAGTTTTTTCCCCTACACATTAAATAATGAGATTTTAAAGAATTTTTTATGCTTATTTCAAAATATGTTCTATGCATGTATTACATCCAGATAAAGCTATTAAAGTGTATACAAAATAACGAATGCTGTTTTGCGGGCCATGTATACATAAAACTTGCGACCAGCAAATTTCCCTACTCCATTTATGAAATCTTGAGAAATGTTACATATATCACAACAAATTTTTGCATGAGTAGTGTATTTGATTAGGAAAACATCAACTATGAGTTCAAATTTTTTGTCATCGTTTTGGCTTATCTAGTACAAGTACTCAGGATTCCATAACTAAATTGAATAATTGTTGTAATAAATTTGGTATATGAAAGTCAGCATTAAAAGACTATGAAGATAGATAGGCGCATTGAAAACATCGACTGCATCCTGAGTTGATAACTATACAACAAGTAAAACATTTCAGCTGCCTGGCACAATTTTTAGTGAAGATGGTAGATTAAATATGGAAATGGACAACTGGTATTGTGAGAAGTAAACTGAATAAATTTAGATTTAGAGAAATTAGTCAAAACCCTTAGTATATAAGCTGTTCAAACTAATTTTAACTTATAGACCTGAGAGTTGGGTTAGAAATAAAACACTTGATCAAAAACAGGAGACTAGAGATATGAAAGTTTTGAGAAAGATTAGGGAAGTGAACAATTAACACAATCGTATTGAAAACAAGGATAATATTTAGGTAGAAACCTTACATTGGTAGCATTCAGGAGCAGAGCTAACCTACAGTCTACAGTCACTTAAATAGTATGGGAGAGGAAAGATTAGCAAAAGGTTTTTTTTTTTTTTTTTTTTTTTGCTAGTATGGCAAGAAAAATACCCATTAGAAGACTGTGGAAAAATCATTTAAAAGAGATGGCCTTCATTTGCTTTTTATTTATTTCAAGATGAAAAAAAAGAAAATAAACATTGCTTAACCATAGCAGTATTTTTCATACAACTTAAATTTATACTGAGATGTTCTGTAGTTAAAGTAGTTGGTTTTGATATGGTGTATAGAATTTGATAGAATTCTCTTCCTAGATAGAGAAAACACATGAATGAGAATTTGAGAGATGTAGTTTTAAAAAAAAAAAAACTGATAATTCTTGAAGAACAGTCAGACTTGAACTTAATTTTTCTCTTTCTTTTAAAAAAATTAATGGAATTAATTATAAGATGTCTTTTTTTTAATAGTTTTGTAAAACAGCTGGATAGCATCATAATACATCCACATATCATGCATCTGCTGAAATAAATAATATCAGTACCTTTCAAAATTCTATATCTTCGGTGAAACTACCCACTTTCTACTTCAAATACAAAGTTGAAATTAAAATATAGGGTGGTTCCACAACCTTTAATATTCCAGTTAATATTGCTTATACTTAGGCAGTATATACTGATGGACAACATGGTTGCTGAGTTGGCACTGTATTTTTTCTTTGATGCTTTTCATTTAAACTAAGAAGCTAGAAATATTCATAGAAAATTGTAGGGTCTTAGATTTTTTTTCTTATGCCATCTGTTTCACCAAGAAAGGCAAAACATGGTAAGTTCTCTGCAAATATATCAGATAATTATCCCAAAAGTAATGCTGCTGATTTTTTCTAATTAAAGTTTCATTGTAATGAAAATAGTGTTTCATCAACATCAACAAACCGTCCATTGTTTGCTTTCATGATGATTCCACTCAAATCTCTAACACATATAGGTGGTTGTAGAATTAAATAATTCAGAAACTCTGCTCCAGTGACTAAGAATGACATTTTATTTTTAAGTAAGTAAGTGGTTTCTCATCATTTATAAAAAGTGTTTACTTTCTAAGGACCTTTCACATGCACTATTGCCATAATGGTATTTGAAGTTACAGCCTATTAGTTGCATAGTAAAGGCTGTCTACTTGACTACCTATGCCAGCCCTAAATCTCAAAGTATATAAAAATTTAGCTAAGTAAAGAAGGAGTAGGCAAGCTGCAGTATAAAAGGTAGTTACTTTACTGACATTATTTTTAGATTACTTGAATCTCATAATTTACATGGGAATTTGGCTGATAGTAGAGAAGAGGTTGTAGCTTTACAAGACTTGAATAGATTGAGCGGATGGGCATGGGAATGGGTATGTAAGTTCACTGTTGCAAAATGTAAGGTTTTAATTTTTGGAAAACAAAGATGGGATGTAGAATTTACACTAGGTGGATGATATATTGTTGGAGGTGGAGGAAATAAGAGATCTTGTGGTGGTGATGGATAAGGATCTGAAATTTAGAGGACATATTGAAAATTGTGAGGACAACAACAACAAATTCTGGCAGTGATGCAGAGGACAGTAACTTGTAGAAGTAAGGAGATTCTTGTTCCATTGTATAAGGCTCTGATTAGGCCACACATGGTCGCACAGTTTGGTTCTTCACCTAGTTTTCTAAAGGACGAAGAGATGTCGGAAAGGATCCAGAGGCGACTGACTAAAGTACTTTCTGATCTCTGGAATGTCAAATATGAGGAAAGGTTGAAAAGATGCAATTTACAGAGTCTAGTGGATAGGAGGAAGAGGGGGGTGGTATGATAGAGACTTGCAAGTTAGTAAGGGGTTGTTATAGGATCAGTGTTGGAAAGGTTTTGCAGAAAACGGCAGGAGATCATGGGAGAACCAGAGGTCATCTCTGGAAGCTGTATAAGGAGGGTATGAGCAGGACAGTGAAAGCAGGATTTTTGTATGCAAAGTTGTGAATGATTAGAACCTTCCTTGCCTTGCCTGAGAGGGTGGTGTCTGCAGAGAATTTGAGTGTGTTTAAGGTGTAGTATGATGAGCTGTGTATGACAAAAAGGACCTCCTAGATGAGTCTTTGACTCCATGGGGGTCTTGGGATAATAATAATAATTTACATGTGCAACAACTAAACTAATATCAACCAGGTAGCCATTTTGAATTTAGCAAACTTTTTAATTCCATAGTATCTGGCTCACTTTTTTTACATATGAGATGTGTTTTGTTTAAATAAGATATTAAATTATTTTAGATTAGGTAGATAAAATATATGAGAAATAAATTCCACCAAATTGTTTTAAGGATGCTTGTAGTTTGTTTTCAGTTTATTTTCTTTTCTTTCCCTTACAACTTTGCTGAAATTGGAAAGAATTTAAACTAAGTAATAGCTACATTCCTGATTTAGGCAAACTTAATTGAACTATGAGGCTGTAGAATGAATTTTTCAAAGCTCTACGAGCAAAGGCAGAAACAACTATTCAGAATGTGGTAAAAAAAATGGTTGAGATATAATTTGTAGAGGTGTTTTTGAAGGTATGACTTCTCTGAATATCTTATCTTCAGCTGATAAGCATTGAGTATTATTATTATCATTATTATCTAAAGACTCCATGGAGTCACAGACTCATCTAGGGGGGGGGTCCATAGTATGATACAATAGAGAAAAAAAAAGGGAAATATGCAGTGATGTTAAATTAAACTTACCAAGAAATTATATTCTTGTTTTATCCTTGATCCAAGTGCAACAAAGTTTGTGCATGAAATAGATTCATGACTAGGCTGCTTGTATATAGAAGTTAATGACTTCATGTTGATTGCCTCTGTGTCTCATAATGTGAAGAAGCACACACCCTTTTGGACGTATATATTATCATTATTATCTTAAGACTCCACGGAGTCACAGACTCATCTGTGTATTATGCGAAGGACCACTATCCAGACTGATTTCAACCTTTATTGAAACATACTCCAAACTTCAACAAGTATGGTGCACAGAAGCTTTTACAAGTCAGAGAGGTTGTTCTTTTATTATACACACAGCTCATCGTACCATGCCTTGAACACACATTCAAATTCTCTTCAATGCATGGCAATCATTCACAACTCTCCATGCAAAAAACCTGCTTCTCACTCCCTTGTTCACATCCTCCTTATACAGCTTCCAGGGAAGACCCCTTGTTCCTCTACAATCTCCCACCATTTTATGAAAAACCTCTTCAATGTTAATCCTATAACTTGTATGGCTCTATCATATCATCCCCTCTTCCTCCTATCTACTAGACTCTGCAAATGCATTATCTCAACCTTTCTTCATATTCAACATTTCAGAGATCAGAAACTATTTTGGTCAATCACATTTGGATCCTATCCAACATCTCTTCATCCTTTTGAAAAACAGGTGACTTAATTCTGTGCACAGTAGTCTATATGCGGCCTAATCAGAGCCTTATACAATGGAACTAGAATTTCCCTACTTCTACAAGTCACTGTCCTCTGCATCATTGCCAGATTTTGTTGTTGTTCTCACAATTTTCAATATGTCCTGTAAATTTCAGATTCACCACAAGATCTCTTACTTCCTCCAACTTCAATAATATATTCCCACCAACAGTAAATTCTACATCCCATCTTTGTTTTCCAAATTTTAAAATTTACATTGAACTAGTATCCCTACTCCCATGCCCATTCACTCAGTCTATTTACGTCTCTTTGTAAGGCCACAACATCTGCCCTATTCCTCATAGTTCGTCCTAACTTTGCATCATCTACAAACAACTGTATAATCCCATTTCAATCTTCCTCAATATCATTAACATACAGATTAAACAGTAATGACTCTAAAACAGACCCTTGAGGCACACCACTAGTGACTTTCCTCTTCTTGGATATTGCTCTTCCATACACAACTTGTTGATACCTATCAGACAATCTCCAATTCAGTGCACTAGTCTAATATCCAACCCCATCCAGTCTAGTGTGACTATCAGCTTATGTGGTGATCTATCAAAATCCTTTGCAAAGTCTAAATATACTACTGTGTATCCATCTCCCACATCCAGTGCTGTTGTCACCTTATTGTAATAAGTAAGTAGATTACTAAAACATGGCATTCCTTTAGCAAATCTGTGCTGTCCATGAAAGATAATACCATTATTGTCAACCCAATTCTGGATCCTGATTCTCACCAGTCTTTCCAACACTAACTGCAACACCTGACACAGAGATTGACCAGTAATTTGATGCTTGAATTCTGTCACCTCCTTTATGAAGTAACACAATCTTGCCTTCCTTCCACTTCTTTGGAACTCAATTTAATGTAAGACTCATATTAAACAAATATGTCAAGGCAGGTGTCAAGTCCCATACCTTGTTAATATCAAGTTTGCTTAATTCCCCCATATCTCTCTTCCTCCTCATCCACTGCTCTCAAACTCTCCATGAGGTCACATTCCCAAGGTTTCAGTTATCATATTCTAGAAGCTATTATTATTGACTTTGGATATAACAGGATTACTACTGGCTGAGTGTCATGCTTACAGATGTGTGCATACAAGGCAGAGGTAAAATCTGCTTGTAACTTCTTTGGCAGTATGGATAACTAAGACTGTTTTTCTTTACCTGAATCCTGGATTCACTGTTAATAACTAACAGATGCAGCTGCAGGTTATAGAGAGGAGTAAAAAACTTAATGAACAGAAGACAACCAAAAATTAAGTATATATTAAAGGCTTTTTTTTTTTTCTACTAGCATGTTTGTCAGTGAGAGAATGGATGTGCAAAATCAAGTAAACTGGAAGTATTAGGTGGAAACAAGTGAACATAAGATGGCATGTTTGAGGTGAGAACATTCAAATAATACACGATGCTTGTGGGCCTAATCAGTTATTACAGTTCATGTGTAGAAATTCCAGAAACATTGCAAATAAGAGAGAGGAGTATTTGGCATTGATTAATATGACATGGCTAAAAATTATAGGTATTTGTCACAAAAAATAATAGTTATGTGAATAGAATGTAAGGGATATTATATTTTCAGGAAGGACAGATTTCTTTGGATGGGGTATTGCTGATAGGAGCAGAAGAATTGCAATCAGTGAGATTGGATGTTTGGTATGAAAACATTAATTAATATTATAATAACAGAATTAACTCACGTAAAATATTATTTATTAGTAGAATTTTCGCTTGTGATACTCAGGCGAAAATTCTACTAATAAATAATATTTTACGTGAGCTAATTCCGTTATTATAATTTTAATTAATGTCTACTCACAGTATTTCCTTACTGAAACAGGTATGAAAGCATCAAGCAACAAGATTATGAGAAGCACTACATTTGAGGATGTATGGTACAAAATAAAGCCAGTGGAATGAAATACATAGTTGACTTGTATATGTAATGCACGGGGGGGGGGGGGGGTGGAGAGAGAGATAGAGATGGAATGTATTAACTGAATGAGCACAGAGAAAGTAGTCATTATGGGAGACTTTAACTGTGAGAATTTATGCAGCTACTGAGAGATGATTGCAGAGGGGAATCTGGGGGACTTGAGATTGCCTAATCTGGTGATAATATCAGAGAATTTGCCCTTAATCATAACCAAGCTTTATCTGTTATGATTAAACATAACAAGACCTATAACACAACAGTGCCAAGTGTGGACAAGGGATTAAGGAGAAAGAAGTAATCTGTTAATATGTTTCTTAAAGAATTAGGGATTTTACTCATTGGAAAAAAAAACAGTATGGGGGAGATTGTTCCAAAGAGCAGCAGTGGTGGAAGATAAGTTTGCTTGGTTATGTTTGATGTTGAACAGTGTATGGATGTTGACCAGTGAATTCTCTAGTGCTTATATAATTAGAAGAAACAGGAGTAATGGTAGTGGGTCTCATTCAGTGGAGCAGTGCTCGAAAGACCCTATAGAAAAGACAGTGTTGATTGACTCAGCACCTATGGGAAAGTTACTGAAAAGAGTCTGTGAGAGAGGGTTCACCTATGAAACAAATTGCCCCTCTTGTATGTCTTAAGTTCTTAGGGAGATTTTGGGTGTCACCCCAAATGTGAGAACAGTATTCCAAGGTCGGTTGGATCTGAGACTTATAAAATGTTAGGGATGGAGCAGAAGGGAAGTAATCTTTTGAAGAAAAAAAAAAAGAATAAGTTTATTTTAGAGGCTTAGGAGGGTATGGATGTAATATGTTCGTGCCAGGATAAGCTGGATGTGAGTCAGCTCAAGAAGGGAAAACTAACATTGAAAGGATAATGGAACATCATCAAAAGTAAGAACAAAGTAGGATCTCTCTCTCTCTGGTAGGTAATAAAGAATTGTTTTAATAGCATTGAAATTTACTAAGTTGTCTTCACATCACCTGAGATTGGTGATGAGATCAATATTTAAGTTATTAGTTATGGAAGATCTTAAGGATTTCAATCATTTGATTACTGCAGGGTTTCTCGAATGAAGAAGAGAAAATGGAGAGTACTCTCATCAGCATAACAGTGAATAGGATTTGAAGTCTCATCTGATGAGAGAGGTCAATTCAGTCACAAAGGACAGAAGGGAAGCATTAAGATGGTGTAGCATGTTCAGAAGGCCTCATTGACAGACAATATTGAAATACTGAAAGCAGACATGGGTTTTTTCAAATCTTTCCGTAGTGACGAGGTCTGCTGTAGAATGAGAATGGTGGAATCTGAATTGGTAATTGCTAAATAATTTATGGATTTTTCCAGATGTGCAGAAGCCAGTTTTGATGACCTTCTCCATGACTTGTGAGTACCATGGTGAGAGTAATGGAATGATAGTTTGATGGCTGAATTTTATCTCCCTTTTTAGATGCAACTGGACAAAGGCTTGCTTCCATGCTGTTAGGTAGATGCCAGATGAATATAACAGCATATATTAGGTTATACAGGATGGGTGTTTATTAGAGCACACGTTTCAAGCACAGCTGGAGGAATACTATTTGGACTAGGAACCTTATTCATATCAAGATTAAGCAGGATTTTTCTGATTTCCTTCTAGTGAGAGATCAGAGGAGTCATTGGCAGTTTGTGGTAGGGCAAAGGAGATATGCTGTGGTCATCTAAACAAGAGTTGGAGGAAATGACTGAAGCCAAGAAGGTCTGCCTTATCCTTATGAGTTTACCATGGTACCATCAAGATATGAGAGAAATGGAAATAAGGAGCAGAATTTATCCCCAGTAGCCTTAGTCTAGGAGACCTAAAGGCTCAACTGTCAGGTTTGCAGGAGGCAAAGCTTATTGCATTTCATTCTTATGAAGTGTGCTTTGGAGACTTATGCCTCTTTCAGGCTGTAGTACAAAGCTGAGTGAGAAGCTGAAGCTTTCTGATTTAAGCCACTGAACATATGCTGAATTGTTATCATGGCTTGGTGAGACAAATTTTTTAGAGAACCAGGGCTTTTGTATAAAGGCAGGGGGTTTGCAGAGGGGGAAGTGGGGAATAAAGGTTCTCATTCCAGTGAGGATTATTTTGGTTATTAGGTCACTGCAGATACTTGGATCAGGAGAACAAACAACAGTAATATAACCATAGGAAAGAGGCATAACAATTCCAGAGGTCATCCCACTCACCATTGTAGTGCCATAGGGTACAAAGAGGCTGAGATTGGCTGTGAGGAGAACTATCTCTAAAAAAAAAAAAATGTAGATAAAATTATGGTCAGAGTTGCTAAGAGGAGGGCAGACATCCACAGTATTTGGAGGGAGAGCTGATTAAGAGTAGGTCCAATGTTGGAAGAAATAATGATGAGGATTAGCTGGTATTCTGGTTGGTAGGTTAATTATTTGTGGTAGATCATGAATGATGACAAATGATTTGGCTTCCCTTCCAGCTTGATCTGTGGAGTTAGAGAAGGGGAGCCATTTGTATTATGGACATTTAAGTCTCCTAGCAAGACATTTTCACAATTTAGATAATTTGATTGTATGAAATTAACTTTTAATGATAAGTAGCCAGAAAGAGTGGTGAAAGAAGCAACTGAAATGAAAAGTAAGGAAATTTTGAGCCAGAGAAGATTCAAAATCATGGATTCCAGATTGTGGATAGCCTTTGGCAAGGGAGATCTAATTTGATAAAAGCAATGTTCCTCCTTTTTGAGAAATGCATCGTGCAAAATTGTAGTCGAGATAGTTGAGGTTCAGTTAAGGATTGGATTTTTGATGTATTTAAGTGGTGGTGGTGTATATCATTAGTATTTGTATTGATGCCTCAGATGGTGGTGAAAATGGATGTGGCAGTGTTTATTGGAAGAAATGTTGGGGTTTTGGGGGGGGGGATATATATTTTTTGTTGTGTCTTCCATTTTTTTATTTTTTATTCTTTTTTTTTTTGCATCTGCAGTGACACTAATAAGGAAAAAGTGAAGGAATTTTTCAAGTCATTAGAGAAGGCAGCTAGCTGACTGAAGTTCTAAACAGCTAGCTTGCTGTTTAGAACTCCAAAACCAGTTTTGGAGTTCTAAACAGCAAGGCTAAAATGAATACAAGACATATAGAAATGTTTTAAGAAAATTTGGAGAAAAGAGCAAAACTAATAATAATGGTAGGTACCTGATAGGTTTCTGTTCTGGACATGAAGTAGTCATTACTTGTACCATGTTCCAACATAAAGATGCGTGCAGATTCACACGGAAAGAAGATATAAAATAATTGTTGATAGTGATATCTTTGTGCTGGTTCAGGACACAGTAGTTTGGTTTGGTTTGTGAGGTTTGAAATTAAGTGATCATTTAGCAGGATAAAATTGAATATCACATTGAAAGAAAAGTGTATAGGAAAGTTTTAAAAGAAAGTTGAGCAACTTTCAGAGGTGAACTGCAGACTCAAATATATGTTATTCAAGGAAAAAGGAGAGTTTGAAAACAAGAATCCTTAGAGGCACATTGACAAACTCTGACAAAAAATATTGATTGGTTCAGTTAGAGAAGCATGTAGTAAAGTTGTGTGCAAGGATAGAAAAATCAGAACTCAATAGTGGTCTCAGGAATTAAGAGCTGGCATGGAAAAGAAGAAAGCATGCTGAAAGTTCCTAGCAAGTAAACCAGCATTTATGCTAGGAGGGTAAAAAAATGTAAAAAAAGTGAAGCATTGTGCAAAAGTAGCTAAACAGAAATCATGGAGGACTGTTAATAATATAGAAGAAAAATGTCAGAAAGGTAGAATGTTGAAAGGGGGGGGGTATTTAAGAAAGCTTATAAATGGAGGAAACTGTACTGTAAAAGTAATCAGAGATTATAAAATTGACATGAAAATTGAGGATGAAGATATTCTAGGTGTATGGAGTAATTACTTTGAAAGATTACTAAATGAAAAATGAAGTAATAGAACAGCGGTAGAAAATGTTCAAGAGGAATGTAATCAGGAGAGTATTAATCTAGAGATCGAAAAAGCTTCAAAAAATCTGAAATTTGGAAAAGTAGCTAGAGTAAGTGATATTCTATCAGAAATGTTCTAATATATATATAATATAATATAATGCTATATATATATATATATATATATATATATATATATATATATATATATATATATATTAGATTTGCTGCACTGCAATATCCACAAGTCATTCATGGTCTGAATGCTGAATTCCCAATGATTGAAATAGAGCTCTCATAGTATCCATCTATAAAAAAAGGAAATTAAATAATGTGAGAATTAGAGGAATTTCTGTACTCAATGTTCTAAGTAAGATTCATACATGTATATATTTGATAAGTGGCTAAGAAAAATGGTGAAAGGGAAAACCGAGCAACCTGAATTCAGTTGAAATCAAGGCTGTCAGAATCAATTTTCATGTTAAGACAGATGGTCCATAAATTGTGGAGATATGGTATCTGCCATATTTCCACAATGCAAATGATTAGAGCTATCAGTTTAATGTTGCAAAGTGCACGGTCTTGAAATTTGGTAGCAAGGTTGGAATGCAGAGTATACAATTAATGGAGAAATTTTGAAAGAGGTGGAGGAGATGAGAGATCTGGGAGTGATAGTGGACAGAGAGAGAGAGACCTAAAGTTTAGGGATCACATTGCTAAAATTGTAGGAATATCCCAGTTGATTATGACAATAATTATTGACATGCAGAGGGAAATAAGGCTTTGATCAGACTACTGTGTGCAGGTTTGGTTAATTGGTTTTCAGAGGAATGAGATGTATCAGACAAGGTTCAGCAAAGGTTTACTAAGTTAGTGTCAAGTCTATGGAATGTCAGATATGAGGAAAGATTGAGGGAATGCAAATTAAAAGTGTTGTGAATAGAAGAAGAGGAGATATGATTAAGACAAGTTGGTGAGGGGGTTGTTACCAGATTAATGTGGAAAAGATATCTCATAGAGTGAGGCAAGGTTAGAAATAGAGGCCATCCATGGAAGTTATATAAGAAGGATGTGAGCAGGGGAGTAAGAAGCAGGTTCTTCGCATGGAGAGTGATTGGTGCATGGAATGCATTGCTTATGTGGCGAGTGTGGAAACTATGAATGCGTTCAAGGCATGGTTTGATGATCTTTTGGCATGAAAGAGTATAGACCTCCCACAATGAGTCCTTTGATTCCATGAAGGTCAGATGATGATGATGATGATGATAATAATCTGTGTTTAAGTAATCTGGAAAAGCTATTCCAAATACAATTGTATGCTGTAAATGGACATTATATCAAGCAATACATAGTCTTTATTTTTGACTTGTAAGTCAGCTGTTATAATTGAAGAAGACACAAATGGTTTAATGTTAAATTAGGTGTGAGACATGGGTGCACATTTACTCCACTCTTTCTTCATTTATATGTGAATCACATTAATAGAAAGGGGCATTTAATCTAATAATAACATTGAAGATATTCATATCTGCTGTTTACTTTATGCAGATGATGTAATACTTGAATAAATCCAGTAAAAGTCTAAAGGGGGTCCCTAACTAAATTGAGTAACTGCTGTAATAAATTTTGTAAGTTAACACTAAAAAGACAGGCTATGAAAATTGGCAGGAACACTGAAAACATCAAGTGGATCCTGAATAAGAGAACTTATAGAATAAATAAAATATCTACACACTATCATCTATTGCTCATTAATAGTATTTTTGTCTGTAAATTTGTGTATATCTTCTGTATGTATGTGGCCAAATTTTGTCTGCATGTAGGATGGAAAACCTCAGTTTCAAGAAAAACCCCTGTTACCTCCTTATGAGATCAGCCAACTCACTTTTAATTTCAAAAAAGCACATATAATAATTCCTGTCATTATGATGAGAATTGAACTAATTTCTTTTACAGTTGAAGGGCATAGTATCTTATTTGTCCAGTTTGTGCTGTGGAATTTGATATATTGTGGAAGAAAGATAAGGAAGCTCATGAATCATTATAAAACACAAACAAGAAGAGTGGCCAGCAAGGGTTAAATTTCCTCTCAGAATTTAATTTTGAGAGGAAATTAGCAGGCTGAAGGAAATCCCAGAGAATTCTTTTCCTTGACCAGTAAAGGTAGAATGATTATC
Organism: Typopeltis vanoorti; assembly: GCF_054136105.1. Taxonomy (NCBI): domain Eukaryota; kingdom Metazoa; phylum Arthropoda; class Arachnida; order Uropygi; family Thelyphonidae; genus Typopeltis; species Typopeltis vanoorti. Next base: position 95,125,013 of record NC_143552.1, read on the forward strand.
GAAGAATAGTTGTAAGGAATGCAGATGATAAGAAATATGATGGCAGTGAAAGAAATATTTGAAACTGAGTAATCATTTTACCAGGGTTTATGATTGATCCAGGTAGAGGTAATACAATTAATTGATGTAATGGGAAGTGATGTCAGAAAAGGTAAAAGGAAAAAAGAGGTGCTCAAGAATATTGCAAATCACAGTGTGAAGATAGTATAGTTATGTATCTATTACATTAGTATAAAAGCCTATGTGTTACATAAGTTGAAAAGAATTGGCAGGGGTCCCATAGGAGTTGAATAAGGGAAAGATTGTTCCATGACATAAAGGAGATTCCATGACAGATAGCAGATGACATACACTAGTATATGATTTATGTTGTTTTATTACTCTAGAGTAATAAAACAACATAAAGTTAGATGAAGGATATGGCTATACCATAATATTCTGGACTTTGTGAAGGTTATCACATGATATCCTGTCACCACCCTAGGTCTGTAGAATACTTGATATGAGAATAAGATGATGGTGACTGATTGATAGATATCAGAGTAGTATACCACAAATCTCTTTTCTTGGAACCACTGCTTTTTAATTTGTCTTATGATTTTTGGTGATTTAAAGGCGGAAGATCCAATTATTTGCTGAACTGCCTACATCAGCTTCAGTTAATGTAGGTAGTTCAGCAAATAAAAAGTTCAGTTCAGGAAAAAAACAACTGCTGTTTACTTTTCTTTTCTGCAGTAGGATTTGAATACACTGACATGTGTACAAAGGATTTTTGCACATGTAGGCAGTGTTAATGCTGTTAAGGTATTTTGATTGGTTGAAGGTTTTTTGTTGTTGGGAGTTGGCAAACCTCAAGATGTAATTTAGGGGGTGGTGGATATCGATAGTGTTGCAATGTGTTTTTTATTTCAATGACTTCTGATATTCTTAACTTAAATTTTTTTGAAGCTAAGAATGATCCTATTTTTTCCTATTTTTCCTATTTGTGGAATGTGATTGAGAGATTTCATAGCCCCCCCCCCCAAAAAAAACCACCTTCAACCAATCAAAATACCTTAACAGTATTGATACAGCCTACATAATGTGCACTACGAAATTTTGTTCTTTTATTCTGATGATGACTTTCCTGAAATGGCCTTACTTCACCGCATGGTATCTTTAATATTTAAGTTCCAGTTTTTGTCTTTAAATATTTTTCATTTTCGTATTTTATAAGTTTTATAGTGTATTTACTGTTAATATTACACCATGTTTATTCTCATCTTTTAATAGTATCATATTATTTTTACACTTTGAACTCTTTCATTCATATCTCCGTTTTTAAACTTTAAAATTCAGTGGTGCTTCATCTTACTATTCTATCTATTGCTAATATATTCGTTCATCACCATCTGCAATCTCCACTCCAAATTTTAAAGATTGTTATCCAAAAGTACAGCATGAAGAGTCGCATTCAGAATATGCATTCTGATCCAAGGCTGCTCCATAATATAAAAGCTTTGCTTATCTCTATATATATAAATGGTCAAGCAATTTATTTGAAAAGGAAAAGAATGCATATATTGTTTTCAATTATTTTAAAATATGCATTTTTTTCCAAAACACTAAGTACTGTTGCATAGGATCCCTATTAAAGGATACATTTCTCAAATATATTTTAACAAAAATTGAACCTCTGTAAGTAAAATACTTTTGTATATTCACACGTATAAGCAGTGAAGTTAATAAATGTTGTTTCAGTGTTTGTCTTTGGGAAAGTATTTGTCTAATGCATTTATTATCAGAGTGTGAATATTTAATTTTAAATTAAACTGAAATTCTATGCCTAAAAGACACAGAATTTCATGTGTCAGTAAGTAATAAATTGTAATGCAGCATTGTTACACTGTACAAGTATGCCATTATTCATTAAGTATATTTTTAAAGACATCAGTACAGTATTGTGACATCCGTATAAATTATGATACATTTATATTTAGTTTGTTTTGGGATTTCTGTGGAGCATTTGAGTGATAAGTATGTTGAGAGGAAGTATATTTCATTCATATAGTATTCTTCTACTTATGTAGAAAAGTGTTAGGACAGATTATGGACAGATTTTTATTGGGTAAGTGACTAGGAAACTTTTTTTAATATTTTTAAATAAGTGCCATTGACAAGGTAATGTAATTAAAGACATCAAATTAAACGTAGCATACAAATTAATTTACTTGTTAATTTTGTTTTGGGGGATTTAGAAAATGATTTTTAAATGTTTGAATACCATCTTTATTACATGTGAAATATTATATTTGGTCTGATGTAATTACTTAATATTTTTAAAGATAATCAAATATATTTAGCTGATATAATAATTATATCAGATAATACGATACATTTTAATGGATCTGCATTTAAAGAAAAAAAAGGTAATGCAGCTGAAACCTTAAAAAAATCATATTTAAGAATTGGTTCATTTTTTTATCTCTTCCTGCTTAGCTTAGTTTAAAAAATGAAACTTGAGCATTAAAGTGCATTTAATTATTTCATATACTCTTTTCTTTAAGTGTTATAATTTATTTTGTAGGAGAAGGCAGTTCTTGAGAGGTTAGAAAAGCTGAAGGTGGAAGTTTGACAGAACCTATGCATAACTGAACAGTTTTAACAAATGCAATCAAATTCTAGACATTTCCATTTTATATAGTTTTATATTTGTACATTTTTTTCTTTTTTATTGCTGGAGGTAAACTCAGCATTTATACTTTGATTGTATAATAAAATAATTTGTAGGCTGTTTCCCACATGACCATGCAAATATACTATATTTATGTGAAGGAGGTATGTGCTGCAAGAACTATGAAACTACCATAGATATAAAAAAATATTTATTAAGGGAGAAGACAACTTGACATATGCAGAAATGTTTATACCATATTTCATTTTCTTGTCATAAACATTGATGGATTCATTGTTGAATAAATGTTATTGCATCTGTGTGTTGGGTGTATTTAAAATAGGTTCATATCAAGAAAGCTGAAAGTGCACCATGTTTAATCTGTTGTGGCCTGTAATTATGAGCTTTATTAAATATGAAATCAAATTTTTCTAGCAATGGTGGCATTACCTTGTTAGCAAATTAAAGATTTTATCTTCCAACAATATTTCAGATTTGCGTTAAGAACTGCTATAGTATTTAGTAGTGTTCTGAATTAAATTTAATAATAGATTTCATGTTATCTAAAATATTTGTAATAGTTTGGTAGAAATCTGTTATTTGTAAATCTATGTACAGTAGTATAAACATATCTAGGTAAGTAATTCATGCTGTTAATGTTTGAGTTGGTGTGGTGGGATAATGTTTGTTTTATTAGAGATATGGCAATTAATCATTCTTCATGTTTTACCTTAGAATTGCTTAGTCTATTTCATTTAAATAAAATATACAAGTACTAGCCAAGTTTTTTAAGCAGTTAAGTAGCTCAAGAAATGCAATTCCTATATATGTTGTGCATATATTATATTTTGTAAGACATTTTCAACATATATTATTATTGCTTGCATTTTAAAAAGATAGCAGGATATTTTGTATGTTACCCAGATAGCAAAATTTATACATTGGAAAAATGTTAAATCTCAGTAAAATGTCAATGACATGTTTATTAAAAATTAATAGAATTTTTTGTAAATTATTGGGAATAATGTAATCTAATCATTTACATTTTCCATAAAAATTGGGAAGGCAGAAATGACAAATATTGTAACCTCATTTGTAAAAAATAATAACCTTCTGTCCTCTTCAGAAATATTCTCCAAATTATTTTTAGTGTTTCCCTCCCTCGATGAGTCTTTGGACTCCCTGGAGGTGTCAAATAATAATAATAATAATAATAATAATAATAATAATAGAATTTTTTCTATAGTTATTTTTAAAGGATACTTAATTCTTACCGTACTAGAGAACTAGATAATGCTGTTTAGAAATGTCTGTCTCTATCATGTGTATCAAAGTTATTAGGTCTTCTTTCAAAAAGGAAATCTAATAACTTTCCCCTCCACAGAGAGCAAAAGATATCAGCTACTACTGACAGTAGTTTTAAACACTTATCTAGGCTTAATTCTGTAATTGCTGATCTCTCTTGGTTGGCCAAGTGATTAACATAGCTGCCCTCAAGCAGGCTGCAGGCTTGAATCTTGCCACAGGCATGGATGTTTGTGATTGTCTTTAGATGAAAGGTGAATTTCATCACCCAGTGTGAAACCACCATCCCCTTAATAAATGGGACCTGAAGTGTCTCCTGAAAAAAGTCCCATGTTTAGCATGATTTCTGTATGTACAAAAATCATTAAAAATTTGTTTATTAAAAGATAAAATAAGAAAAAAAAAATCCTTAGTCCATCCTGAGATACTAGTGTACCATAGGTTTGCTATAGGTGGAATTGATATGGAAAAAAAAAGCATATCAGCAATATTTTGTATTTTCTTATGCTTAAAATTTATTTGATTTTAGATTAAACAAATTTACTTTTAAATGAAGCTTATTGTTGGATTATGACTTATTTTCATATTGTTAAATTGCCTTGATACCTAATATACACAAACTTCTACATCAGATATAGTTCACAGGATCAAATCAGTTCTAGAAATAGAAATTTATAATCAGCTTGTGCTGGTATAAACAGAACACAAGCTGATTTTGAGGTTGTACCTTACAGGGATTCGTTTTATATTTATACAGGTAGATGATTATGACAGAACACTTAAAATATTTATAGTTGAGGAATATTATGGGATATATTTTAAAATAACTGGCTCAGCCTACTTTGACTTTATAGATCCTCAGAGGACATAAAAAAACAGTGACATTTATTATATATAGATAGTAGTATCTTTGAAGTTTTGGTCGCATTTTGATAATAGATTTAATACTAGTTAAATCATGTTAATGTGACAAATCCACAGTAGTGTGAAAAAATGATCGTATATGATTAGGCTTAATTTAATGTTAAAAAGAAAATGAAATATATTTTAGTGATAATTCTTGACTTATCATTAATGATTTGTTGTGTAAGGCACTTATTAAATGTGGAAGAGGGATACAAATACCCCATTAACATTTATTAAACAGGAAGTCTGACCCAAATTAATATTAAAAAAAAAAAAACATAATGAGAATGTATGTTTGATTGATCCAAAGTTAAAAAAAAAAAAATTTGCAAGAAAGTATGAATAAGAATGAAATGAGTAACCACAAAACAGTGTTGCACAATATTTTAATGCTCGTGATTGCCTCTGTTTCTTAATAGCATAAAATCATTTGTTATTGTTAAATCAACCTAGTGTGAACATCATCTCTTGATTCAGTATTGGGTTGCAACAAAAAATCTGATACATTGAAGAGAGTGCAAAGAAGAGGATATATGATATTGGAATTGTGGAATACAGATTATGAAGACATTGAGGATTGGGACAAAATTTTAATAGGATCATACAGGATACAAATAGATGGAATTTTTCATTTTATGTAAGATTGGTAGAGAATGAATGCAGAGAAGAAGAAGAAGGTGAGAGTGGTTCATGATTAGATTGGATTGTCTTTGGAGGTTATAAGTGCAGGCAGTATTCCTGAAAAGGTATGGCAACTGGTGCATACGTACCCCCCCCCCAGAGATCTCTCTTAATAATAATGTAGATAAGCATTTTCCTTTTAGAGTTCATTTTTTCAAATGAACTCTAAAAGTTCCTATATAATTTATATAGGAAGCTCATAGGTGCCAAAGGAACAGTTTGTTATAGCAAACTTGCTATAGTGAATTTACTTTAGAAAATATTAATCCTATGGGTTTTGTAGGGACTATTTGAACATAGATTGGAAGGAGGAAGAAGGTTGTTATAGTGAACTAGTTTAGTTCTCTCTGACAGTATTGTTGGTATGAGAGTTGACTGTATCTAAAGACTGACTAAAAATACCCTGCAAGTTGAGGTAGATTGTTACTGAACTTCAAGTGGTCATTCTGAATGTTTTGCTCTTAAACTTAATTTTAGCTCTTAATCCTTAGAGCAAAAATGTGTTAATAATTCATGCTTTGTTCCAAACTGCAATTTAATTTACGAAACAACATTTTAACATTTTTGATTTACATTTAACAGATCTCAGTATAAATTAAATATTTACAAGTGCAAATAACTTAATTTTGCATTTTGCTATTTTTGAGTATCATACATATTATCCTGCTATTGGTTTATAATTATTAAACTCAGTGATTCAGCATTTTAATTAAACATTAAGAACATGAACTAATTAACATCAATCATTTGTTCATGTCTTAAAATATGAAATATGCAATTTTTTATTACCAAACCAAAGTCAATAACTTGCAAACTGCAAAGTAGATGTACTTTTAAGGTATATAATATCTTGTAGTCAGCTGATTTATGAATCACTGAATATGGAACCTGTCTTGTTTGGTTCATTATTGTAATGATTCAGATATTTTTAGCATGCTCCTTATTTTTAGGAAGTTAAAGATTTCCAAAGTAAGCTTTTGCATACCAGTGCTCAATTTGTCAGAGTGGAAGCATTCAATATATATATAAAAATATAAATCATTTAGTACAAAATTCTGGAAATTAAAACTTCAGATATTTTTTACTTGCTGTTTAATCACTAAAATCATGATATGACCCCTAACTTCTTAAACCCCTAACTTCAAGTAATTGTATTTATACTCCTGATTTCTGTATGATATAAGGCTGTGAATTATTAGCAATTAAGATATATATAAAATGTTGTCCATGTATGCAAATGTAGGCTCAAGATTTCCATGGGAAAATAAAGTACAAATCTTTTTTGTAGTTTGTTGAACTACAATTTTTTTTTCACTTTTGTTGTTATTGCAATATGTTTTTTATAGCATAAATGAGTAAAGTAAAACTAAACTTTGAATACACATATATATGAGTAGAAATGCAAAAACATGAATCTAGCTTAACAGCATTTTTCTTTTAGAGTTCAATTGAAAAAATAAGAATCTTTGATGTAAGTTATATAACTTATATAGGAAGCTCATAGGTGCCAAAGGAATCGTTTGTATAGCAAACTTGCTATAGTGAATTTACTTTAGAAAATATTAATCCTATGGGTTTTGTAGGTTTTGTCAGTATTTTGCAAATAGCTATATACCACTACAGTCCATAATAGATAATCTGCAGAGCTTGGCATGTACAATTTTATTTTAATCAAGTATGGTTCATCCTGAGGAAAGTGTGTTATTTATTGCATTGAAAGTTTCCATAATGTAGCTGAGATAAGTGTATAGTATTTAAATACACATTGAAATGGACTTGCATATGTTTTTGCAAGTCTTGCATGTAACTTAGGTGAATTTTTGGTTGGTTATTCAAGTGCACATAGGTTTGTAATACATCTGGATGCAATCTGCATAGTAATGCTCCTTGTGTATTTATTTATAGCAGACAAAGTATTTCTTTTCACTTCTGATAAACAGTAGTTCAGATGCGAATAGATGAAGAAATATTTAAAAAGATGCACTCTGTGCAAGGAATGATTTTCTTATTGTATTACAGACTTTTATTTTACTCAGTTTTTAATCAGAATCTTAAAATGGTAATAAAGGTATATTTATCGGCACTACTGTTTTGACAAATAGAAGCACTTAAAGTATGTGAAAAATATATTTCTGACCTTCTAAAATATATTTGCAAATCCTTTATCCAACCACTTCATCAAAGAGTTGTCCATATCTCAAGATTGTTCAGCAGTGAATCATTTACAAGCAACTTCTTACTATCGAAAATTATCTTGACCTCTTTTTTTTTTCTCGTAACCTTCCATGCAGTAGTAAGGGATGTGAAGGGTAGGTCATGAATCAGTAACTTGCTCATGTTTTATAATACAATGACAGGCTGAGTTGGATAAAGGTAATGGGTTTATAGCGATACTGCTGGACATTGCAAAAGCCTTTGAGAGGATACCACATGGAATTCTAATCAGCAAAGTGCAACACATGGAGGTGGATATAGAGTTAGTGAGGTGGATAGGAGGGTGGTTGATGGAGAGATGTTAGAGAGTAGTTTACTCGGGAGTAAAGTTCAGAAGGCCTGTGACTAGTGGCATGCCACAGGGCTCTGTTCTTGGGCTGCTGCTATTTTATTTGTACATTAATGATATAGGAAAGAATCTGACAGGAACTGTTCAGTTCTTTGCTAATGATGCAAAATTGGGTAGATTAATAGTTAATACAGATGATAAATTTTTTTGCTGGATGATTTGGATAGTCTGGGCAAAAAAGAATGGATGTCAGTTTAAAATGTAAGGTTATGCATTTTGAAGTGAAAAAAATTACCAGCTGTGTATTACATTGATGGAACTGTATTCCAGGAAATTGATGAAGCCAGAGATTTGGGAGTTAATGGAAAGGGTTTAGAGGTTAAAGCAGCTCATCGAATTACTTGGTTCCTGAAGAATACTTTGACAAGCAGGTTATTACTTCCCTTTATTGAGCTTTGATAAGACCCCACCTTGACTACTCTGCAGATCTGGTCAACTGGGTTTCTTGGCAATGAGGAAGAGGTGAAGAGGATCCATAGGTTAGTGACCAAAATAGTAACAGTTGTATGGAATGAACCTTACAAGAACAGGTTGAAGATTTGTGGGTTACAAAAATTGAACGACAGGTGGTAAAGGGGTGATATGATTGAGGCATACAAATTACTGAAGGGTTTTTACAAGATTAATTCAGAGGAAATTTTCCAGAACAGATCTAGTGATAGGAGAACTATGGGGACATCCTTGGAAACTGAGTAAGAGTGTAGTTAGCAAAGGTGTTAGAACAAGATATTTTGCTTGGATATGTTAATGAGTTGCCAGAGTCTGTTGTGGGTGCCATGATTGTGAATGAGTTCAAAGCAAAGTATGATAGAAACCCTGAACATCATGCCAAGCACTATCCAACATTTGTTGGATAGTGCTTGGCATGATGTTCAGGGTTTCCCTTGATGGGATTATGGACTCCATGGAGTAGCTCGTAATAATAATAATACCGAAACTGGTTTATTAAAGTTATTTATGAAAGAAATTTTTGAAGCACTTGAACCGCCCACCCACCTCTGTCCATCTGCTTGATATAGAGTGTAGCGCGATTCCTCCCTCCATAACACTGCTTTCCATGCTTCCACGTCCCACTGTACACAATTTTAGCACCACTGAAGACGCCCCCCGTGTTGGTTCGGGTAATGTGGGACTTGCATATTGATGTCCCAACATGGAAGCCCATGGCAGTTTTTACATGTTATCCTTCGTAGCACCCTACGATCACGTTCGGTGAGTGTAGTGGGTCGTCCACTGCAGATAGCACTTGCAGTTGACTCTCTGAGCTTCCATCTCAGTATGGTGTCACTGATTGTTGAATTGGAATGGTCCGATTTGTCAACAAATTTTGCCGAACAGATAGGCCTGCAACATGGCATCCTGTCACCATGCCTTTTTCAAACTCCGTCAGTTCCCTGCTCGGTGCCATTTTACCCGGCCAAGTTGTATTGACTTGGGAGCATCATATTCCTCCAATTTATACTGGCTACAAACACGTGACTTGTTACATGGCACGATGTACCTTTCCCTTTGGGGTGTCCCTTGACTTCTTTCCAAACAGTGTAATGTAGTATACAGTATATGCAAAACAATATTTCATATCTGTAATATCAAATGAACCAGTCTATGTTCAAAATGTAATAAATTGTTAATAATAAATAAATCTCTTGTTCTGTTGCTAACACTGTATAAATCTTAAAACCTTATAAATTCTTGATCGTATGTATATACGAGAGAGCAGTTCATCTAGTTGCTGGACTGGAAACTAGATTATGAGAGAGAGAGGGAGATCATGTATTAGGTGATCAAATTACACAATTATTGTAGTAACTATTATTCTAACAACTTCTGTGTGGCTCTTGGGACGTCCTATGTATGTGTGCTTGTATGCAATTATCTTGAAATAATGTCGACTTTTTTTTGGTCGACTGCGTGTTGTGCAAGTGCTTGCTTGTGGGACAACTTGTAGCAGATAAAGTATTAATGTTTTTGAAGTCTCTTCTCGATCGAACGTCTCCTGAGTATATCATAATCAGCTGCTTTGTGGTTCAACACATACCCTTACTTACCTGGAATTTGCACTTGCTTTACTACCTCCCAAGTCAAGACCACATGAGCACTCTCTTCAATTAGAGGCTATGTAGCCACGTTAGTTATGAATAGGTCTTCTCTTCCTATAACAAGATCCAATACTCTCGTACATTCCTCCCTCCGTCACATTCTGCTTCAAGTAATTATTTCTTGGTAAGTATATAAATTACATTTCCATCCTGCCATGTGATCTTTCCTCCTTCCAATCTATGTTCAAGTCCCCATAATAATTGCTCGACTTGCACTCATTGTACTAATCTCCTAATGCATGTCTTCCACATCATTCCGGGCGCTCCTTTGCCTTTAGATAAAGTCTTAGTTTTATTAGACTATAAATAGGAAATGGTTATTTATATACCCCACCTATATTTTAACCTTGTGTAAACAAAATATCCTGAGTGAGCTATCTTCAAAACTTATTGTTTTGTATACTAAGACTACTTTTATGAAATGTATTATAGTGAAGATCGCTTTCCAGACAAGTTTTAACCTATTTGAAGTGCTGTTAGTGGGAAGCTACACTCAGAGATGTGTTGAGCTAACTAGATTTCAGAATTCATTTTTATAAAAAATTTATTTACAAAAAGTAAAGTGATTTGAACCACTGAGTTGCTCACAGTATATCTTTCCATTAGTTTTCTTATCGACTGATTAGACCTCGATAAAGAAAAAAATTATAATCAATCTGGGAAGTGACGATTACTATGAATGACACAACATACACTGCCTAAGAAGTGTATGTATTATTAAATGATGTAGAAATCTTTAACGAAATGAACTGCTTTCAGTATGAAAAATAAATACGAATCTTAAAGATGCTTAGCGCACAAAACTTAGTACGACTATTCATATTATTTGAGATGCTGAACATTGTATTAGTTTATGTACTGATAATGGTAATTGACTATTTCATACGTTTGATGAAATGAAATCTTGCAGCAAACTCGAAAGAAATCGAATGCTTTAATTATAAGTGCAAATATGTTGTCTTTACACGAGTGATTCTCAACCTATGGGGGCGCGCGAAATACCTAAAGGGGGCACGAAGAAAGTGGAAATCAAAGGAAAAATTAAAAAACTTCTTTATTGAAACAAAAACATTTAATGAAACTATTTATTGGCACCAAAACATAAAATCCACTCTGAAAATAAAATCCACTGTCTTGAATAAACTGGTTACGCTTACGGGAACATATCAATATTGCAAAATATACCGAGCAACTAATTAAAACTAAACGATAACAATGAATCTAAAAATTAATAGCTTCCTTGGGCGTGTGTTGCTGAGCAAAGCTTTTCATATGATGGTGATACATTGGAAATTGACACTTTTAGTTCTCTTTCTTTATGTAATTGAGATCTATATTTTGTTTTTAAGGAAGCCACTGCAGAAAACCCGATTTCACAAATATAAGATGTTGGAAATGGCTAGAAAAGATTGTTTTTATATCGTGTATCAAGTCGTTGCGATTAGGAGTAAAATAACGCCGACCATCGACTTCTCACTGTTGGTCACTATTGCAGTGTTACTGCCGTCTTTCCATTTCAAGCCTTATTTATATTTATACTTCCCAGAAACATTTCCACAACTTCCCGTGATGAAATCGCGAATGTTTCCGAAAGGCCGATACAATTCAACGGTCTGTGCAGTGACACCAGATCTGTACAATTTTCGAAAGATTTGATGACGTATTTACATTTTATGAATATTAAAAAAGTTTAATTAATTCCTAAGTTTTTTTTTTTTGTTGTTGTTTTGTGGGTTTTGCCAGTGTCTCAATACACAAGAATTGCAAAGGGGAAGGGCACAAAAACATATTAAAAAATGGGGCATACATGAAAGAAGGTTGTGTAACACTGCTTTACACCATTCACAAGATCTGAAATTTCTTTATCAAATCAAATGGATTGTAAAAAGGAAAGACGTAAAAGAGGGGAAATGAAATTTTATATCAGTAAAACATAGATAAATATGAATAAGGCATCTAAATCGAATTGACAATAGCAGACTATCAAATTTATTGTATAGATATTAATGGAAAAGGAAGAACTGGAAGAACAAGAGAGCGGTGGTATGAGTCCGGAACAGCCACTTAGCCTAAAATCATCAGAAAGAAGAAGAAGACCAAATATATTATATTAGTATGGGCAACGTTTTGCCACATGCTGTTCATTATTTTCTATATAATAAGAAGATTATTGTAAAGACTGTTCCGAAAGTGGAAGATAATTCAAAGGTGGCCATGTCTACAATTTCCATCTGGAAGTTCTTTGGTTTGCAGGCGATCACGAGCATGAATCAAACAGTTCTGGAGCTAGGAACACTGAGGTCCTTTTCTGAAACTCATACTTATGTTAACGCTTGAAGATATTTCTGACAATTCCATAGTTAGCAGATGTTTTGCACTTTGATAGTACGAAATAACTGAAGCCGAAGACACACTTTAGGATCATTCGTGCTATCAGAAGTGCATTATTTTCTATTTAAATAATATTATTCTTAGAAGATAAGATTGTAAAACATTCATTGTTTGTCGCATACCTATACCTATACTGTGGGCAAGGACTTCGCTGTTTCATCTTTCAGTTATTCCAATTTTTGAATATCTAAATTGGTTTGTTTGTGTGAACTTTAGTATACGAGATGCTCTCCATTTAGTTCTTTCGAAATACCTATGCTAACTGAATAATGTTACTGCGATGCCAGAAAATCATTCATGAGCAAATAACAATTCATCTTGATCGAAAAAGTCAGTGAAACAATTCGAGCCATTATTGCATTTGAGCAATTGGGGGAGGCCGGAAAGAGAGAGAGAGAGAGAGAGAGCATTTTAAGTCCACATAATGGCGTTAATTATACTAACTGTGCATCCGGAATCTTGCTATGAATTGTGTACGATTTATTATACTCATGAGTGCAAACCCGATGGAAGAAGACAAACTATTTATCAATTCAATGTTATGAATGAAGTTCAAAGGATTCGCTTGAGTGGACACGGAAAGATGGGATGTGGAGATTTTGACTTCCTGCAGTTAAAAGATATAACGCGCTAATAAAACGAAGCGGTGCAGGTATTAATGAAAGCGTTCGTGTAATTAGTAGCCATCTAGTGTAGCTGGCCACATCAGTTAAAATACCACAGGGCGATCGGAAATAAATGTTGATTGTAGATGCGGCAATCATTAGCCAACACATGTCAAAGTTTTCGTTTCCTAGGAGCGTCCGTTATTCTGGTCTGTGCTCCCGCCGGAGCCTGCCACTTTCAAAGCTTCTAGTTCGATATTAAATGAGATAGTCGCATGCAAATGACAGATCTAATCAACAGAGAGGCTGTCTATATGGCCCCGGAAGCGTGCTCGGAATAACAATTTCTCTTTAGGTGCCACACGTTCGATGGAGAAGCGACTGAATAATCCCCAATTTATTTTTCGTGTCGGATGACGAGCCCCTCTTTTCCCGAAGTACGCCGAGTGCCGAGGAGGCTTTACACGGGCGTGGCGCGCACAGACGGATACCAAGTTTCGAAGTCTCCATTCACTGTCTTATCACTGGTTGTTTGAAGCGCAGAATGCTTACCTATCGTAATTAATTGCATCCCTCACAAAGGGTATACGTAGGCGATACCGACTTAGTGTGTTGTAGTAGACGGTATTTATAGAGAATTGATTGCTTAGAAGAGAACTGTAGAAAGAATTTAAAAAAAAAAAATGTATAGAAGGATGGGTCACCGCTTTGATGGAGATCAATGTTTGTAAGACGTGTGAGCACATGTTTGAAGAAAGGGGAAAAATAAAGATGTAGCTAATCTTATGTTTCAATTTTTTTCTGTCAAAACCTATAAAGTTTTCTGAAATCTATTTTTCATCCTTTGTTTAATAAATTTATAAATCCTCCAAATGCCAGCTAAGCAGTTCTTTATTGTTCGTTATATTTCCATCAGATGTGTAACTTTGTTCGATTGGCAACAACGATGTTTACATCTCGTATGCCTAATCTTAGAAGCAATCTTCATCTCTTGTTTATAATACCGATGGAAATCTGTCAGAACAATTTCCGTGTTGCAATATCAGCTTTTTAATTATCGTTTGTCTTTTGAAGTTTTTTTAATTTTGCTTCTAAGGTCTTCAATGAATGTCAAACTGGTATCTTGAAATTTGTTTCTTAAATCTTCTTCCTGAATTTTCTTCCTAAATGTCTATAAAATCATGAAAAAAATATATGTCAGGACAATATTTGAATACGTACTTGGGTGATAAAGCTGGAAAAAGCATCAGAAATAAAACAGTTAATTTATTACTCGGTTCCAAACTCGTTCTAGAATGAACGACAGAAAAAGGAAGAAATGAAGACTGTCATTTTCGGGTGTATCATGAATTTTTTCAATTTTAGTACAACATTCAGCTGGGCAACTAGTAAATATCAAGGAATGAAGAAGAAAGATGGCGACAATCTAATATGCTTTATGACGTGTTTTGAGACTACTTCCAACAGCAACTTCGTAGTTTAGTAACGATGATGTTCTTTCGTTGGAAAGACTTGCGTTCGAATCCCGTTCAAGATGTGAACGCGAAGAACTTTTATAAGGGCTTTGCACCTGAATGTGACTTAGCCAAGTTCACGCGGAGGTCGCATGGAATTTTTCTCCTCCCAAAAAAAACCGGGATTTTAGTTTCCATTAAATAGATGAACCAGCCAGTTTACACGTGCAATTAACAGATAAAAATACATTAACGAGTGATATTATTGTGACGTGGCTGGCCGTACGAAGTAGATTAATAACGGCAGCTGGATTAGTGAGTATGGAATGGTCTCCTGCGATGAGTCTGAATACCTTAATAATAGTAATTTATTATGTTTTAATACGTCTCTGAATGTTTACTATACACATAAGTTTAAAACGTTTCGAGAGAAACAACGGGAGCTACATCTGGTGCTTATTGATCTGGAGAAAGCGTACGATAGAGTGCCAAGGCAAGAAGTCTGGAGGTGTCTGAGGGAGAAGAAGGTACCGGAGAAATATGTCAGGTTGGTGCAGAAGATGTACAGAAATGTGAAGACAAGAGTTCGGACCTGTCTGGGACAGATAGAAAGTTTTCAAGTGACAATTGGCTTGCATCGATGTCAGCATTAAGTCCGTTCCTGTTTAATATTGTGATGGAGGTGGTGATAGAAGAAGTGAGAGAAGACGCGCCTTGGACAATGTTGTATGCGGATGACATCGTGCTGTGTGCAGAATCAAGAGAAGAAGTGGCAGTCAAACTGGAAAGTTGGAGTAAAGTACTGAAAGAGAGAGAGGTATGAGACTGAGCAGAAGTAAGAGTACATGTGTTACAAAAGGGATGGCAGCCAAGAGGCAGATCTGGAGCTGGAAGGAGATGTCATCAGGAAGATCAGTGACTTTAGATAGTTAGGTTCAACTGTGAAAGAAGATGGAGAGGATGAGAAGGAAGTGGGACGCAGGATACAAGCGGGATGGAGGAACTGGAGAGAGATGGCTGGAGTGTTATGGAGCGATAAGAGGGTGCCGATCAATCTAAAGGGAAAAATCTAGAGGACAGTGGTGAGACCATCTATAATGTATGCTATGGAAACTGCGGCCCTGAGGAAAAATAGCATCAGCAGGATGGAGGTAGCGGATATGAGAATGCTTTGGTGGATGTGCGGTGTGACCAGAAAGGATCGTCTTCGTCTGAGAAATGACTATGTGAGGGGAATGATGAACGTTACGAACTTAGGAGCGAAGATACAGGAGGCAGGGTTGGGATGGTTTGGTCATGTGATGAGGAAGGAGGACGAGTATGTCATGAAAAAGGTAATGCAGGATGAGAAAGGGAGGAGGAAACGGGGGGCTGCCAAAAAAGAGATGGGGGAGCTGGTGGAGGAGGAATTGGGGATGAAGACCTTGGATGTGGATACATTCCAAGACAGGAGAATGTGGAGGAGACTCATTAAGAACAGCGACCCTACTTAAGTAGGATAAGCTGCAGAAGAAGTTTAAGCCCACCATGCCATTTTCTTTTTTTCCCGTTTTCTTTTATTTTTGAAGGAAATCATTGACGTATCAGTTTGTTCGATTAGTAGAACGAAAACTGAATTTTGGAAATATTACTTTAGTGAGACATTTCTGACAATACTAACGACGTGTTCTGCTTCTGCAAGCTTAAATGGTAAAAAAAAAAAAAAAAAAAAAAACTAAAATGCAGATATTATGTTTTCTAAATTCTACTTTTTTCTTTCTTTCTTTCTTTTTTTTTTTTTGATATTTGTCTTACGCAGAATAGAAATGAAGACTTTTGTCAAAGAGAAACTGATGGGTGTGAAGGATAACGGAAAAGGTGATAGCGTAATTCCATTTTCTCTCTGTTAATTTATTAAATTAGTGCAGTGCGTTTCTAGCTTTTGTCGTTATGTTTCTAAGACATAAATGTCATATCATGCTGCATAAAAAATAAAAGGAAATCAGATGAAGTCTTACTTAAAAGTTTAAAATGAAAGTCTACAAGAAGTACGTCAAGGCTTTCCTGCTGCCCTAACTGTTTTCTCTATTAACTAATTTTAAAACTACCCCATTGAAAAGCTGGACTGTGAGAGTGTTTGCAGGTTACAATATTTGGATTTAATGATTTTTCAGGTTCATTTCGATATCATGATTTCTGTTTAAATTTTAAAAATGTTTTTATAGCGTTAGAGATGAAAACCTTGGATCCGGCTAAATGATGCCTACTATTTTCGAAATATTGTTAAAATCCGAACCATATGTATTAGAATTGAACTTGCACACCACACGTAGGCAGTTAGAACTGCTTTTCTCGAACGAATTTGCCTGCACTGAGCAGAAAAACCCGATATCTGGAAATCCTCCTCTCCCCTCAGTCTAAAACCTGTTCATTTACGAAACAGAACTTTGTTTCATATAAAGCTAAGTTAGCCACTTATTTTCTGATACAAAACAAAGAAATCTGTCTCTGAGCATACTGACACATTTGCAGACACATTAACATATACCAAATAAGTATATGGTAACGATTTTCCTAGACGATATCACTCAATGTAAATAGACAGAAAGTTTACAGACGCAGCACTCATGCAAGTAGAAAAGACCTTGGCAAAATTAGATTAAAGTCTCTTGATATTATGAGCTATTGTGTGCAGCGGATATCTTTATCACATGATCACTCTAGATTAGCTCGTAAGCTACTTTTACCTTGAATACATCCCAATAATTTCACAATGATATTGATATCTATGTTGGAAACGTATTATACGTAAAGCACTGCACAAACATCTCACCAATATTTCTTTAATGTTAAAAATTATATATGAAGACTAAAGAGAATAATTAACCTAACTAGAATCTTATGGCAACGAACTTATTTGCGAATACGAACGATTCATCCTTCTCTATAGAAAAGGTCAATAAATGTCATATTTGGAACAAAGTAATAGACGACCTTTTCTGAGTTTATCTCTCAGGAAGCCAGAACTCTATGACTTTGCATTCCAATGTTGTGGAATCCTCTGTTTGTTTGGAAAATAGCCATTTTTAAGTCCTGTAACTGTGGTAGCCATGATTAGAAGAATCAGAAATAATTAGTGCAATGAATTCGTGCTAATCTTTTATGCCTCATCACTCTCTGATCCCGCCATTGAACCAGGATAGTTCAATAAGATATTCACTGTTCCTAAAATCTTCCTTTTCATTTCAGGATTCTGATTTTGGAGCGTCTGTCATCATTGAGCGAATTTAGTACCTGGTGGAACTGAATATTCCAGGTATTTTTAAATCATTTCCAATACGGAAATTATCCAAAAAAACTTGAATTAAAAAAGCGTCTTAATTTGGAGCAGATATCTCTTATATATGAACTAGTACTAAAATCAGCCCGGTCCAGCCCGGTAATGGATAACATGGGCATAAAGAGCTATCAAGGCTAGTGCATGGAATGTTTGCTCTGGGCGAAAAATTATAACAGCTGATTCACAAAAAAAAAATAAAAATATATAATAATAATAATAATAATAATAATAATAATAAACTGAAATGGACTAAAACAAAATAAAGAAACAGAAAAGAGATAAATTTAAAAATAAATAAATAAATGACACAATATATATATATATATATATATATATATATATATATATAAAATTGTACATTTTGTGAATTATACATTTTTTCTTCACTCACGTGAAGAAAAAATTAAAACAAAACAAAACCAGAATCTACTTATTTTTTATACTTGGAAATTGCATTTTTTCATTCATTTCCCGAACCCGCACGTGGGTTTTTTCATGCTGTGTCGTGAAGCATTACACAAATAAGAAATGTACTTTGAATTAGTTGGTCCACCTTCTTCGATCACTGAGATAATGGGGCTGAAAGTTTGTTTTATTTTTTTGAGAATTCCAAGCACGCAAAGAAACTACTCAGAAAGCATCTTCTCGTATCGCAATGCTGAAGAAGGAAGGTCAGCCAAATGACCCGCTTAAAAGTGCTAGAGAAACTAACTGAAGTATATTCTTTAGTTATAGGAAATATGACCTTTCCAAGTTAAATTGTGCAGAGCTGCAAAATATCTCAAATGCGTTGCTGATTAGTTAATTACGGGTCTACATTAGGCCTAATACAGACCATAACCTTGACATTTTTCTCTATTTTCATAGCAATGTTGATGCGTAGTTCTTTAATGGTTAAAGATTACAATGATAAATACGCTTTCAACAAATTACTGGTTGTCAAAAACATCCAGTAATAAGATACTGCATAGAACGTCTAAGTTGACCTGCCAACAATAAACATGATTTACTGTTAAAAGTCGACTTCTCAGAGAAATAAACGACCTGCAAACAAAGCAAACGCTTAAACACTCTCATCATGATTACTGGTAGATAAAAGACGACATTATAAATTATTATTTTAAATTATTTTTGTTTACTTCTTTTGGGTTTTACTGTATGTTTGTTCATCTTCAGTTGCATACATGAATTGGAATTTATTGTTGGTTCTGTGTTTGCTTTTGTTCAAAATTTATTTTATATTTTTATAAATGAGTCAGAAAGGAATATACGATGAGGTTGAAATCATTTATATGACTACATTAGTCAACTGCCGTTTGGGAAAAATCCGTGAAAATCTGAGATGTGGTGATGGAGTTCTACGTGAGGAGAACTATAAGTTCGAAACAGTGTAATCACTTGAGTAAAACCTTAAAAAAAAGCCAAAACATGCGCTCAAAATCATATCTTTTAAGAGTGTAATTTTTATTTTTGTGTTGATGTTCCATTAACATTATAATGAATTTACATTAACTTTTAAGAGTGTAATTGTGATTTTTGTGTTGATGTTCCGTTGGATATTTTTAAGATGATCATCAATGGTATGTAAACTGTACATTTGGATATTATTTCAGATTAATTCATAATATTGTTTGCCATTTATTTATTACTTGGAAATAATTCTAGTCGTTTGATAATCTAAATTTATTTATACAAAAAAAAATGTATGTCCGAATCAAAAGAAAAAAAAAAACACTTCACATATTTTCAACTACAAACGCATCTGTCTTTGAAAAAGATGTCTATTTCTGCAATGCATTGGATCAAGAAAGCCACTTTTTCCCTTTTGATCCCTGCGCATATTGAGTGCGCATCATGTCCTCCCACTTTTCAGGGAGAAAGAAGATGAACACCTTCGAACCTATTTTTTTTTAGGTCGCTAGAGAGCGCTAGCGTGTAATTGTTAGCGAGATATTTAGTCTGTTATATTTCTCTAGAGAAATAATGCAATTGTATTTTTTTTAGGGAAAGAGGGGATGAAAAGTAAGGCGTCTGTTCGTTTTCTTTTTTATGACGTGAACGAAGTATACAACAGAATTATAATATGTCACGGAAACCTAAAGCGTGCCGTTGCACTAGTAGCCGTTTCAGTCTGGTTTTTCATTTTCTACTACTGGGTTTGTAAAATTACTAAGGATGTTTATGTGGAGACAGAAAATTCGTAAATTGTTCGTTGTCTACACAGCAGAATGAAATGTTATCATATATCTTCATGAAGTGATCAACACTTTTTTTTAACCAACCCGGTTAACAGTTGTGCAAGCCCGGAACAATTCAGTGTTCGCTTATCTTTGGATCCTTTCCAATACATCTTTCTTTTTGTTGAAAACAAAGTGGCGACAAAGACAACACAATCTACTAGCCAACTACATTGAAAGGAATAAAGATTGAGGAGAGGAAAAATACAAAACATATCCTAACATCATCGTTGCACCTCTTTTCTTTTAAATTGGCTTAATTTTTTAAATGTTTTAATTGGTTTCCTATACCAGAACAGCATGACCAACTCACAAAGGATTAAGTGGTCGAATGGAATTGTATGCAGATAAAGAATTCTAATAGGTTTATTATGTACGAATCCGTTATTTACTTTAAAGTATACAATTAAAATATAGAGATGTCAGAAAGAACCACATGACTTGAAAAAGCCTTTGAGGAAATGAGCGAAATATGAGCTTTGCAATACTTGTCAAGATGGAAGGGATGGTGAAGCGCAATACATAGCCTCTCTCAAATGCCAACCTCACCATCTCGTGGTCCATCCTGTTCTAAAAGTACAAACGAAGCACTGCCGACCAAGTATGGGTGGTATAACCCTAACATCTTGACAGAGTAAATGTTAGATCTGCCTGTCCAGGGGCGTTAGGTAACAGCCCTGCCACTGGACTTACCCACCGACAGGCTAGTAACCTGTCCTGGGGAATTTCTATATACTTTCAAGTCTCATTTGTCAATGAAAATTTTCAAAGAAAAGCCAGACGGATTATGAAGGAAAAGACCACAATTCAGGAAAGGTAAACACAATTGGAAAAAAGGAACACATAATGAAGATTTGCAACATGGAATATGAGAAGCATCGCATACAAAGAAGAGGAACTTGATAAACAACTAAACCAAGCTAATATAAAGATATGTATAGTAACACAAACAAAGAACAAAGAAAAAAAGTGCAAGAGAAACTAACAACTGTATATAAATCTACACTGGGGTAAAAAAAGAAGAAAGAGAAAAAGCAGGTATAATGATTATGGTACATAAATCCCTAAAGAACAATATTGTATATTATGACTATTCGAACGAAAGACTAATAGAAATTAGACTCAAGACATTAAGAGCCACATAACAATAATTGGTCAATATGCGCCAGAAGAGGAAAAAGAAGTCAGATAATATATTTTATAAGAAATTACAGAATGCCATAGATAAAACAAACAAAACTAGCAGGAGATTTAAATGCCAGAATAGGAAACGAAAAATACAAAACAAACATAGGTAAATTTGATAAAGATACATGTAATCAAAATGGTCGCAGATAGCTAAATTTTGTCATTTATAATAATATGAGAATAATGAATTCGATGTTTAAACACAAGGAAATAGAGAAAATATACTTGGTCAACCAGAGGATGCAAATCAGTAATTGAGACTACATTATCGCTAATTTTAAATTAGCGGAGTTACTTTTTAATTCAAAGCCTCGAACATATCGAGGCTTTGAATTAAACTCTGATCATTATATGGTATCAGCAAAAATTCGATTTCAGCCAAAGTGGCTAAAAATATATAAAATTGAAAATTCTTATCCACCGATTACAAAATTTCTTCATTACAGGATCCCCAGGTTAGACGACAATATCAAAAATGCACAAACTTAGAAACTACAAATGAATCATCAAGTTTCATAGAAGAGGAATGGGAAAATTGGAAACAAATTCTCACAAAATCAGCAACAGAAAGCTTAGGAAAAAAGCGCAAATGAATTACAAAAAGAGGACTACGAGACTGGAACAGAGAAATATAAAATGTAATAAAAACAAAGAAAGGACAGTTACCAGAAATGGCTAAATTCCAAAACAATAGAAGCAGAAATATAGTATAAAAGAAACAGTGCAATTGCAAAACGAGAAGCAAGGAAAAAGCATAGAGAAAGATAAAAATTTCTCAATAGAACTAGAAAAGGATAAAATTAAGCCACAACCCAAATCCTATAAAGTAATAAAATACATGAATAAAGAAATAAAAGAAAAGATAAAAATACAAACAATAGATTTAGAAAAATGGGTGATCTATTTCGAAAATCTCTGGACAGATGAGAACAATGAAATAAAAAATTTTATAAAATAAAGAATGACCTAACAGAAAATATCACAATATTAGAATTGAAAAATACAATAAAGAAGATGAAAAATAGGAAAGCACCAGTAGAAGACAATATAAATATAGAACTATACAAAAATGCAAGTGAAAAATTTAATGAAAGACTTCTGAAAAATATTAATATGGTTTGGGTGTCTGGTAAAACTCCTAACTTTTGGAAAAAAGCACTGGTTATCCCAATCTATAAAAAAGGAAATAAAGTAGATTACAATAACTATAGGAGAATTAGTACTAAATACAGGATATAAAATATATACAAGAATATTAAAAGAGAAGCTAAACAGTATCGTAGAGGACAAACTACCAGAAGAACAAAACGGTTTCCGAAAAGGCCGATCCTGCTTCTTTTCACTCTAAAATTATTAATTGAAAAGAGAATTTCGAAAAAAAAAAAAGCGTGGCCTTTTTATTTAATTATGAAAAAGCCTTTGACAAAATTAGTAGACAAAAATTGTTTAAAATATTAACCGATTTAAACATACCAAACCAACTTTTACAATCTATTCAAGAAATATATACAGGAAATAAATTAGAACACATCTCAGAATGGAAAGATATAGCAAGAGGGGTACGATAACAATGTACCCTCTCACATCTGCTTTTCAATATATATAAATAAAATTATAACAATCTGGAAACAGTAAAACCCATTTGGTATACAAATAACCCCACAAATGAAAATAGATACACAGCTATTTGCAGATGATCAAATAGTATTAGCTACATCAGAAGATGACTTTCAAAGATCGTTAAAATCATTAAATGATATCTCAAAGCAATATAATATGACAATATCTAAAGAAAAAAAAACCAAAAATAATGGCATTCAAAGGAGAAAACCCAATAAGAAGTAAAATAGTGAGATAATAAAATATTAGAACAAGTAAATACTTGGGATGTGATTTATCATACGAAGGAAAAGACATAGACACTAAAATATCAAACTTTGTCAGAGTAAATGGCATAAATAATATATTTATCCATCCCTAGTTCAAAAACACACTAGAATCAGATTATATAATGTCTTGTCAAAACCAACTCTACTATACGGACGTGAAACATGGACCATAAAAAGGAAAGACGAAACACGAATTCAAACAGCAGAAATGAAATGTCTCAGAAAAACAGCTGGATATACCGAGTGGGACCACAAAACAAATGAAGAAATCTTACAATCCCTGAAAATAAAACCAATTAATTACTACATAAGACAGTATAAACAAAAATGGATAAAACATTTAAATCGAATGGGTAATTGCAAACTACTAAAAATATTATACAGATATAAAATAAGTGGAAAAAGAAGAATCGGAACACCAAGAAAGAGATGGCATGAGGCCACCTTCCCTAAAATCCATGTTAGGAAGAAGCAATACTTGCTAATTTAAGTACATCAAGTCAATTATTACATCATTGATGAATAACAGCAGACAAATGATCGAATTGAAACATGAAATACCAACTTTATGTTCTTCGTAGGGCACTTTAGTTGGGCATGTTAATATAGCCCGTCCTCTTGCATTGTATTCTGTCTATGCCAGAGAATGACATGCAGTGGCAAGGATGATATAAATAGACTCATCTGGATGGAATTATTTACTAAAACGTTTGCACTTTCCCTACCAGATATTGAATGTTATTCACTTCTTTCTAACTTGATTCTGATTGGGAAAGTCTTATCAGGCAGTCCCCACAATGACACACTTCAGCACCTGAAAATTGTTCACAGGCCCAGGAAGAAGGGAAAAAAGAATAGCTTAATCAACCTTGCCTTCCTGGAGAACTAGGGGGAATCAACATAACAGGAAAGTTATCATATTGTTGTGGAACTCTAAGAGTATTTCAGTCGTGAATTCAAACATCTCGTAATTTTTAATTCCCAGAAAGCACGATGAAGGACACTCACTTTGTTACTCCACATGGTTCCCCCCATGGCTCAGCAATTCACCCTTCACACTGCACATTGTTCCACTGAATCCATCACGCGCATCTTTCTTATTCGGTTTAAATAAGAAACTGAACAAATGTAAGACGATTAAAGCATGAAACGGACTCATAGAATGGGAAGAAAATAACATGTCCTTTCTAGACAAAAATTCATGACATTTTTGGTGTATAAAATTATACAACGTTGAAACAGCTAAGACCACGAAAGGGTCTTATGTTCAAATGCGCATGTTCAAAGGTTTGTCTGTTGTGAGGGAGGAAAAAAATAATTTTTACACTTCTGAGACTGTTAAGTAACTCATTTTCGGGTAGGAAGGTTTAGAAAATGTACCTTATATGTGTTGGACGAGATTCAAACATACGTTACTCGATCTTAAAAGTATGGATCGTTCCAGTTACATCAGAGGTGTTGTAACAATAGAAATGACATCCTAAAAGAAAGGTGTTAATGGAAGACACTTGTAAATTTTTATATGAAAATATATAGAAAAATGGTTATAATATTGGAGAAAAGGGAATTGACTGTGGAAAGCAGTGATGAGGAGAACAAGCAACTATGAACTGAAGATGCACTTGGAACAGCGATGAGAGAAAGAGAGAGAGAGAGAGAGAGAGAGTATGAACAAATCTAATAGAACAAATAATTTAAAACGTTAATTTACACTTATCACGTGTTACCGAAATGTTAATATAAGCCAATACCAAATGAACAGAACATCAGTAATGCAAAAACAGGTGGAGGTACCCTTGTAGCGCAGTGTTAGAAATACGCTTCTAGGAGGAGCCTTGAGCAGGTTTTTCGTACCAGAAAAGCTGGGTTAAACTCAACTTCCACAAAACATATAAACCTACTACATACAGACTGATATTATATGAAGTATAAAATAAATTGTATGCATACATACAATTTTATATGAAGATTATGCTGCTTCTCTGATAGTAACAAAAAGTGGCTGTAATTTATTGTAATTGGTTAACTCTATAAATAGAAGCATTCATTAAAACATATGGAATTAATTTCGTAATCTTCTCCTTAAATATTATTTCCCAAATGAACTAGCAGTCAGTCACCAACTTGAACATTTCAGTCATTGATGTCCTAACAATTCAGGATTGACCAAATTGTTGAGATGTTTCAGCAATGTTCATATGATCGCTAGTTGGAGCATCCATTATGATAAATACGCGGACTGCGTGTTCGGCTAATTACATTAGATATAAAAGGAACGATTAGTCTCAATTCGAACCATGCAATGTATACTAATTGATAAGAGTAGCAAGCGAGTATGTCTATCTATGTATCTGGCTATCTATCTTCAATCAGGTGTTCCAGATAATATCACTATACCACATGCCACCCAGTTGGCCGAATGGACACACAACCCTCTCTCTCTCTCTCTCTCTCTAACCCACATACTGTGAGTTCGAATCCCATTGTAATATGGATGTTTGCGAACGTCATTACGTGATATGCGTCACCCAGTGTGAGACCACCACCACCTTACTTATTAGGAGGCTCCCAGCGGCTTGAAAAAATCCCATATTCTTACAGCAGGATTTCCAGATCATACGCTACTAAATGCTACTAAAAACACTATGGTATTATGAAACGACACTCAACATGATAGTGCTTTTTATTTTTATATATTTATTTATTTCGTTGCTCTATTTCATTCAGACTGAACCCAAATAATTCATCCTTTAAAATTACAAGGCTGCGTTTATTGATTTACGCAGTTGGATGTTCTTGACCTCTGAATGATAATACAGAGCTACGAAATCATAACAATTCATCTTCTTAAAATATTTCCTCTCTCTCTCTCTCTCTCTCTCTCTCTCTCTCTCTGTTACTAACGTAATGGCTGTTAACTTCTCGAACTTCGCTTGTAAAGAATGGCTTTCGCTCTTTGAGGTTGTTGTTTGGTGACGCGAATGGTCAGCCTTCAGGAAAACAAAGTTCGTATTGATTATCGTTAAGGGACGACGCAAGATTTCTCGTTTAGTGACCAGGAAATCCCCTCATCTGATAAATTTAGGTCCGTTACGAAGCGGTGTGTGTCCTCATTCTGGAACTAATGCAATTACGCGTTCGGGATCAATACCTGGATGAACGGGGAAAAAAAGTGCCGGTTGCACAATCCTAGCCAATTATCTATGGCAAGTTAGTGCCGACTTTCTTCGGCAATGAGAAGGAGTTAAAGCAAGACTTACTTCGTGGTCAAATGGACGATCGAATAGCCTTGGAGAGTGATGACTTTTTTGTTTTCTTCCAAGATGAAAATTGTACAGAAACTTCTAAAATACTCGTAACATTTAAATAAAGAATTATTACATTCTTCAGTGTAGAGCTCTGATAGTATCGGTCTGTAAAAAGAATATATGACAGAGTGCCAAGAGAAAAGCTCTTTTAAATGCTACAGTTACAATATAGTGTAAATTGGACATTGTATCAAACAGTAGATGGTGCCTATTTGAGGTTTTAGGTCATCAGTTCCAACTGAAGGAAATACAGAAAAGTAGTCTGATGTAAAATCAGGTGTGAGACAATCGTTCACATTCCACTCATTTATCTACATTCTGTTTCATCATCTATCATATATGGATCCCATTAAAAGAAAGTGACTAATCAGGATCAGAATTCGGGCTACAACTCAGCACTTTATTTAATGCGCTTGATGTTATACTGTTAAATAAATCCAGTACAAGTCTTCGGCATTTCTTAACGAAATTGAATAACTGTTCTGATAAGTTTCGTATGAAAATTGGTAATAAAAAGACAGACTATGAAAATAAGCAGGAACATTAAAAACATCATTTGCATCCTGAATGGGGAATGTATAGACCAAGTAAAACATTTCAGCTATTCAGTTAGGCACATTTTAGTTTTGGTTAAAAATAAAGCACTTCATCAAAATCTAGAGACCGCAGATATGAGAGTCCTGAGAAAGATTATGGGCGTGAACAGATGGCATCAATAAAAGCAACATATCAAAACAATGTAGATATTGGAGAGGAATTTGCCATTGCGTTAGCATTCAAAAGCAGAGCTAATCGAAAGGGATATGGCCATTTCAACACAATGGGAGAAGATGGATGTTAGAAAAGCATGTTCAATGCTACAATGATAGGAAAAAGACCCAGAGGAAGACCTAGATGAATGGATGCAGTTAGAAGTTTAGAAGTACCTTAGGAGACCGAAATATGAGATCTAACAACATTGGAATTCCGACACACAGCACATTAATTCGGAAAATTACTGATAAAAAGTTAGTAATAATGTAATCTTAGTATCCTGTACACTCCTTGAGAATACATGAGGAATCCGATGATGGGGATTATTATTATATTCTTAGATTAACCGTGTAATTATTTATTCTAAGCTATACAACTCAGATAAAGAGTTACCTCAGCAGGTCTAGATTAAAATTTGTATCAACAAATTTAAGTTTCAATTTTTAACTTTTGACATATTTTAATATGTGGAAGTCCATTATGTAAAACGTTATGCAGTCTAATACTGTTAGTAACCAAGAAAGCGTGTGATTGTTGGGATAATCTGTTTCGTTGTTCCATAATGGCAGCATTTATGCAAAATAATTCCTTAACAATCACAGATAATCACAGTAAAACAAAACATATCTGCTTTCCTAGTGAATATTGTGCAATATAAATTAGCCACAGGTACGAAGGAATGAATTATGCAAGAAAGGTTTCTATTTAAACCAAGGGAACTTTTCCTATTTTTTAATTCCAATGTTCTAATTTTCTTATTCTTAATCAAGGACACATCCTCTCAATAAAGATTTATGAGTTTCGTCTGAACAGACTGTTTTCTTTCTAAATAAGTGCGAGAATCTTCTTCAACGTGTATGCCAGTAGTTGTAGGTTTAATTGGTTGACGCTCTCAACCGATGCAGATGAGTGACCAAACAAACTCGCTGTTGTGTCTACAAATAGTAGGCTATCATGTGACAGGCGATTAGTTGACTGTGAATCATAAGGTGGGGAATAACGTATAACCCTACGTGGATGTTCACTGAATTTTTCATCTGTTTCCACTTGGAATAGCGTGATTCTGGTCTTATGGTTTCATTTATTGTTTAAATGCTCTCTCTCTCTCTCGTGTCATCCAGCATGCTTCATTCACAGCGACGCACTTAGTCACGTCCAAATTACCCAATTTCGTGCAACTGCTCGATGACACGGAGGCACTCGTAGTTAAAGGTGCTCTTAAACGTAGCGTGGCTTATCCGAAATGGAAACAACCAGCTCTAACAATCTGGGACTGCTCTTCACTGTTATCAGTCCTTGTGCATACTCTTGTTTCTGGTAGGTTTCTGCACGTGGAATATCGTATCTGAATACTTATTGCAAACGCAATATATTTTATGCAGCTTTGATTTGAACCAAAAATCTAAATCGGAAGCACATACAGGCTAATTATGGCAACGAAAGTTTGTTAGAGGCTAGCTCTTTCTAGTATATTTTATACTAGTAAATCGAATTAAAACTAGTAAAACTAAACAGTTATACTTCTGACCAAACCAATCGTAAAACACCACAGAGAGATATTTATTTTACAAATTACAACTTTTAAATTTCCAACTCAGTATATTAACGATAATAAAAATATTTAATGCTATGAATGGAGCTTCTTCAACACATACTTTTTTAAACGTGGGGTTGACGACGATGTTACCACTCGTAAATCCGTGGAATAAATTGCGATGGAAGAGTTCGTTTGGAAAATTTCTCAACAGTCTTGCTACCACAACAAAACAGTTCACAAATCTAATCAGAGAGTGAGAAAGGGAACGTGCCCGCAAAGTAGTAACCTTCCAAAAATAGAAGTACGATAAATAACCCAGATGTGCAGAACAATTGCGCATTGGAGAATTTGATAACAATCTCAGACGTTAAATGAAATCAAATTTTGATGATGTCATGTCTACATTGTAGTCATGACTACAACGGTAACGTCCAGTGTAATGATGTTAACGAAATAAACATGGACGTTGTAAGCATTTAATGCTATATTGAAGTTAAACAAGTGAATATTGACTACATGCGGGAGTTGTGCACTAAAATAAACAATAATATTGACCATTGCTTTGCGCTCTCATAAATGGTCTTGGGTCCCTCTGTGGGGTAAGGGATGTACCCCACAGTTTGAAAAACTCTGTCTAAAGGAACTTTTTATGGTTTTTTTCCAGTTCAACTTTAGAACTAGTCCGTCTTCGTGCAAAGAAATGGAACTTTTCCCTCCTAAACAAATGATAAAAAAGTGGTTGACTTGGATATACGTAATGACAACCAATCAACAACAAATGCAATAAATTCTTCGGAAAACTATTTGATTATTTTTTATTAGCTACGTGAGTCATTTATTTGCACCAGAAATTATAGGATTGTAATCTGAAAATAATAAGAAAAAATACAAATTTAATAGTGCTAGAGTTATATGCGTTGTTCGTGTGTGATTCGAGTAGTAATTCTAAGTAAACTTCACCAAACCTTCACTGTATAGCTGTTTATCAGTGCATCCAGAACGCATACTTCATTCATATTTCACTCCCATCTCCCCAGACTACTCGCTCGTAGATGCATTTCATGTTTCCTAACTCACATACTCATCAATTAACCAATGCAACGAAACTGTATATGCTTTAGTAGATGGCATTTTCGATGACAAATAGTTGGATTTGGGATGATTCACATTATAAATAATCGCCCTTTTAATAGAATGGTAAGCTAAGAGAAGACTGAATGTACTGGAGTCTCCAGTATGAATCACATAAGTGAATATTATTGGTAAACTTGCGTGTTCCCGTAGAATAACTAACAATTATTGACTAGCACGTGATACTATACTTGGAATGCTGAAACTGCAATTTATATCCAGGACCAAACAAGTCTAACCACTAACTATATAAAGTTATATGAAGGCTAAATAATATTGTGTGTACAGGGAAGACTAGCGCCGAATAATGCTACATTAGAACCGGAGTTGAAATGAATTTCTGATCATTGCTGGATTTCGTCACCATTAGTATATTGGTACGTTGAATTTGACTTTCTTGATAAAACATTTTTGGGGGATGGGGGAGGATTGGAGGGTACGTTCATTAAATCAATCTCTTTTTTTTTTTTCACTTACGAATGCATCGTATTAATAAATGGGAGCGCGCGCAATCAATGCAGTTTGAACATTCATTAATTCCGTTGTGAATCACCGAGGATGTCCTAGTTAGTGAAACTTCGGAGCTTCTGCCAATTGTAATGACAGGATAACAAAATATCGTCAATATCACTTAAAGTGTGGCAGACGTTTGCGTTGTTCCCAACATCATATTTATCTTCCCGAAAACGGTCGCTTCGTGAAAGTAGACCTATCTGCAGCCACACCTAAAGTAACTCAGGTGAAGTGATTAAGTCATAGACTAATATGTTATGCACGCCTTTCCCGTCACCGGCACCCTATCAGTGGGTTATGAATGTGCCAATCTTAGTTCGTGCTTAGGTGAGTGGGTTCACATAATATATCACGGCCGCACTCACTCGTCTCTTCTCACGTTATTATACACGCCAGTTGTTCGGGTAGCTGAAATTAATGACAATCCGAGGAAGAAAAGAAAGAATAAGAATAGATATATTACATAAAGACACGTAGAGATAAACAGATGGAAGGAGAAGAGAGAGAGAGAGTCTCGATAGAAATGCTCTCATAGTTGTTTGTTTTTGCTTAGATGATTATTGATTTTAGCAAATTTTGATTATTAATGTTCTCTTAAATAGGATGCGCGCGCGTGTGCGTGTGTGATGCTTTCTTTGAAATGTAACTTTTGTCAGTTTATGCTAAGGTAAGGAGGACATATTGGGAGATACTTTCTTAATTTGATGCACTATATTTATTTATCTTGTGTGGGTTCAACCTCCCCCGTCCCTTAGGACAGGTGGAGCCCTCTTAAAGAGGGATAAAATATGTATTTTATGACTGTAGATCCGTGTGTGTTCTCGGTCCGGTTTGCCTGTTCTGAGGGACAAAAAAAACCCCGTTTCCGGGTGAAAAATCCCTCTACCTCCGTATGAGACTGGCCATCTCATCTTTCGTCAAAAGAGGCCAGTTAAACGTTCCTCACGTCATGGACGGGAATCGAACCCAGCTCTTTCCAACCGGAGGGGCTTCGTCTATGCCGACTGAGCTATAGAGGCTCCTTCTAATACCACTTATAAAATACAATGTGATTAATTCAGATAATCACCTATTTATTCATCTTTTTTTCATCACTCCTGTATTATTTCTCACAAGTTACAAACAACTCTAAGGAATAAGCCCCATACTTAGATCAAAGGCTACTCTTTAATCGCATATAAAAAAATCTTAAACTTTAATAGAGAAAAAACAGAGAGGTAAGAATTTTTCTAATTAATGATGTTCCTTTTTTTAATTAGCAGTAAATTAAAAAACAGTGCAAACTTGCCATTTTGCACTGTTTTTAATGGCGCTAAATGTCTATGCTTTTATTCTTTTTTATTTCTCTTTCTGTGTCTGTCCATACTCATTATAAGCGGATGACTAGACAGATCGATTTTAACTGAAAATTGGTATTGTGAATCTCTTTTAGCAAACGTTTTTTGAATTAAGTGAATTTTTATTTGTGATAATAGCAGAATAAAAACTGAATAAATTTTTATTCTCCTTCTATAATTATAAATCTTTAAACTTGAATTATTGTGATAATATGCAAAAATACTCTATTAATACAAAATGTACCTTTGCATTAATATTATTTCGAGGTAATTTCATACTTATTGATTCTAGTCTTTATTCCCCCCCCCCCACACACACACAAAAAAAAAAGACTACTCCGTAGTTTACGTGGTATAGACGAGCCCTTTGGAATCCAGTTCATGACCCGAAACCAAACCAAATGGAGGTGGAGGGTTTTTTGTCCGAAACTCGGATTTTTTGTTCCTCAAAACAATTGTCATCTCCATCTTCACAGGGCCAGTTTGCCCTGTGAAGATGGAGATGACACTTGACAGGACAGAACAATGTACCGAAAACTATAAGTTATAAATATATAAGAACTATAAGACATAAATATAAATAAAATAAATAAGGAAACTTATTCAAAATTAAGTGGATATTGAATACCACATTATTTCTTAGCCGAATAAGAAACTCGGAGATAGAAAATCTAATCTAAGAGTTTCATACCGAATATAGAAAACTATATAAAGTTCGGCGAGTCCAAGCGAAAGCCACCACCTGGTAGTCCAATGCCAGGGCAACTCGTAGTAAAGGTGGAGCAAGCTCCGGTCACTGTCCTTAGTATTTTCCGATAATGTAAAACACAGCTTCTAGGAGATGTATTACTGCTCTACATTATGAGAGAAGGTCACTACCCAGACCGGTTTCGACCTTTTTTTGAGGTCTCATCAGTGAGTAGGTAGAGAAATAAGGTAGATTAAAGAAATAGGCTCTGACTATTGAAACCTTAGTATTACATCTGGTTTACCTACTCACTGATGAGACCTCAAAAAAAGGTCGAAACCGGTCTGGGTAGTGACCTTCTCTCATAACGTAGAACAGTAATACATCTCCTAGAAGCTGTTTTACATTATGAGAGAATATCAAGAATAGTGAGGGATCTTGCTCCACCTTTGCTTCGAATTGCCTTCGCCGATAGTTTTTCGGCATTGAAACTCATAGATCGTAGTTCTCGATCTTTAGTTTCACTTACTGGCTATATAACAACATAGGATTTTTATCCATTTAAAGTCTTACCTTGATATTTCACGAAATGCAGAACGGCATTTCACTAACTGATCTCCGTGAGAATGATAACCACAAAACTCTTCACTCTGATCTCATAACAACTATCAAAATCACTGATCATATAAATATAAATAAACACTTGGCAACCGCCATCACGCACCAGCTCCCTCTCATATTAGGAGTAAAATAACTAACTTTATAAAATTACTTGGTATCCCTAATATACATTATTTCCAAGGTAAAAACTTATTTACATCTATATCTCATCCAGAGATTCTTAATAAAATAAAATCAAAATAAAAACACCTTGTAGCAACTTGTATAGGTAAAGTTGATAAGGCTCTGTATACCAAGGTCCTTATAGTCCTTATAAGGACTGGCTTAAAGGGGCGAAGCAAGAATGCTTTTCATCTTCCCCGTTATCTGTAGAGGACAGTGTAGGGATATACCAAGGTTTTCGTAATACAGAGCCTTATCAACTTTACCTATACAAGGTGTTTTTATTTGGAATAAGAATCTCTGGGTGAGATATAGATGTAAATAAGTTTTTACCTTGGAAATAATGTATATTAGGGTTACCAAGTAATTTTATAAACTTGGTTATTTTACTCCTAATTCCAAGTATGCAAACAGTTAAGTTTGCACCTGAA
Organism: Typopeltis vanoorti; assembly: GCF_054136105.1. NCBI lineage: Eukaryota > Metazoa > Arthropoda > Arachnida > Uropygi > Thelyphonidae > Typopeltis > Typopeltis vanoorti. The sequence continues at coordinate 95,158,784 of NC_143552.1, forward strand.
TCGTAGTTCAAGTCTAAAGGTGGTGCAACACCAGGGCAACTCATTGTAAAGGTGGATAAAGCTCTGATCACTATTCTTATTATTTCCCATAATGAAAAGCACATCTCACTAAGAGATGTATACTGCAATACATTATGGGTGGGGTCACTACCCAGACTGGTTTCAACCTTTTTTGAGGACTCCTCAATGAGTAGCTAGACCCTAAATACCAAGGTTAACTGTTAACTTCTGTGGCAGATGGAGTGAGTCCTTGGTTCTTTATCCCTTTATCTCTATTTTACTTGAGGTAGCTGGGTGGGTATTATGCCCGGTCTTGGAGAGCATTTCTAGTGGTTTTCATTTTAAGATGTCTTTTGGTCTTCTGTGTTCGAAGTGGTCTGTTGTGCTGTAGTTTGATGTCTGTCTTAGTAATTGGTTCTTGTGGTTTTTTGTTATTGCGAAGAATTTTTCTGTGACGGTTTTCATGAGTTTCTTGATGCTTGGTAGATTAGTATCGCGATGAGGTTGAGCGTTTCTGACAAATCAGGGTGCGTTTAGCCATCCTGAGACACTCGTTCTGAGTTGTTTGCAATTTTTTAATGTTTCTTTCTGTCGTGTGTCCCCAGGATGATGAGGCATCGATTAATTGGGGTCGTATTACTGTCTTGTATATGAGGATTTTGTCATTTTGGTTTAGGTAGCTTTTCTGTTTAGGAGCGGGTACAGCTGTGCTATGGTCTGGTTGACCTTTGTGTTGATGTAGTCGGTGTGCGTCTTTAAGTTTAATTTCCTGTTCAGATGTACTCCTAGGTATTTTGTTGTCTCCTGCCAGGGGATTATTTTTCCAAACATTTGAATGTTGTCTTCAGGTTCTGTTTTACTTATGCTGAATAATACTGCAATACTTTTTTGTTGGATTAATTGCTATTCGCCATTTGCTGTACCAGCTTTCTAGGATGTTGGCTGCGATTTGAAGTTTCTTGGTTGCGAGTTTTGGTCTGAGAGATCTAGCTATGATGACTGTGTCATCGGCATAGAGTGCAGTGATGGTTGGTGATAAGTTGGGGAGGTCTGCCATGTATATGGAGAAGAGTAGAGGAGATAGTAGGGATCTTCTTTGGGGAACACCGGCCGTTATATTTCTTTCGGTGGATCTGTTTCCTTCTATTTTAATTCTGAACTTTCTGTTACTTAAGAAAGATTTGATGAGTTGGACGAGCGGTGTTTTGATTTCGGCCTTGTGTAGCTTGTACAGTAGCCCGTTGTGCCAGATGTTGTCAAACGCCTGGGCTAGGTCTAAGAAGATTGCTCCTGAGTGTTGGCGCCATTCATATCCTTGAGTGATATATTCTATGACTCTGTAGACTTGATGGGTTGTTGAGTGTTCTTTTCTGAAGCCGAATTGTTCGTCAGGTATTATGTTGTTGCTTTCTGCTGCTTCTTGGATTCTTACGAGGATTATGTGTTCTGCTATTTTGCCTATGCAAGACAGTAAGCTGACGGGCCTGTAGTTTTGTGGGAATTGTTTGTCCTTTCCTGGTTTACGGATGAGAAAGACGTCTGCTAGTTTCCAGCGTTCTGGGTAATGTTTTAGTCGTAACATGGCGTTGGTGATGGCTACTAGGTGCACGATGCCCTTGCGGGGGAGTAGTTTAAATGCTATATTCGGGATCCCATCAGGACCTGGGGCTTTCTTGGTTTTTAGTTTTTTGATTACCTGATATATTTCTTTTGGTGATGTGGGTTCTGGGTTCTGGACAGGTTTGGTGTTCCAGGTTATCTTGCGTACTTGTTTATGGATTTTCTGGATGAAGTTTAGGTCTGCGTTGTTATAGTTGGGGCTGCATTGTCTTCCAAGCTGTCTGCGAAGGCTTCTGCTTTTTCTTCTTCTGTGTATGCTATCTTGTTCTCCCTTTTGATTGAGGGGGGGGGGTATGTGCTATGCTTAGACCGAAGTGACTTCATGATTTTTCCATATGTGTTGGTCGTCTGTGTTTAGTTGTTCTATTTTGTTGTTCCATTGTTGGTTGCGATGGTCTTTAAGCGCGTATCTGACTTGGTTTGTTGCTTTGCTTGCTCATTGCTTGTTTGTCTGTGGGGTCCATCGTCTTCTGGTATTGTCTTTTCCGTCTGTTCTTTTCTTTGATGAGTTGTTTGATTTCTTCTAGGAGTTTATTTGAGGATGTCCTTGTGGTTGTGATTGTTACAGAGGATATTTGTTTTTCAAATGTTGTGACTGCACTTTCCATCTCTTCTGTGTTTGTTATGTGGGATACTGGGCCAAGATTTTCTTGAAGGGCTGTTGGCAGTTGGTTCCAGTTTACTGTGGTGGTGCTGTCTTTTGTTGGGTCTTGTATGGTGCCCAGCTGTAGAATGATGTGGTTATGGTCTGAGCTCAGCTCGTTTACTGACTGTATTTGGTAGCTGTATGGTATCTTTCGTAGTATAGCTATGTCGAGGGCATCTGGAGGGCCGGTAAATCCATAGTGCGTGGGTTCTGTTGGTCCTATTATTGCCACATTTCTTGTGGTGGCGTATGTGTTGAGTATTTTTCCATTGGTATTTCTACTGTTCCAGGTCGGATGTTTGGCATTGAGATCTCCGGATATGATTACTGCCTTTCCTGTGTTCAGTATTTCTGCTAGGTCTCTTTCTAGGAGGTTTTTTTTAGGGTTGTAGGCTGCAAATATCATGATACTGCTTGTGTTCTCCATGTGTATTTCAATTCCTGTTGTTTCCATATGTTCTGTTTGAGGTCTGGCTATTGCGCTGTGTTTTATGCGTTTTTTTTTTAATGAAGATGGCTGTACCTCCTCCTCTTGCGTAGGTTCTGTCTGTGCGGTATGTGGTGTAGTTGTTGATTCTTGTCTTGTCGATTGGTCACAGGTGTGTCTCATTTACTAGGATGATATCTGCTTGGGTCTCTGTTGCGAATTCTTGTAGTTCTATTGCTTTTTTGGGTAGTCCATTAGTATTCCAGCTGATGATCTGTAGAGAGTTGGGTTTTCTTTTGCTTTTATCCATTAAGGATTGTAGAGAATAAAATCTGTGTGTGTTTCAAATTATATCCTTGGCCTCTTGTGTTGGGTTAGTTTGTCGGAGTTCTGTAAGCATCTCTCCTATGCAGCTTGTTATGTTGACGAGATTGGTTTTGCTGGTTTGCTGTGGGTGGTTAGTTTTGGGTTTGGAGTCTTCTTGTTGGGTTGGTCTTGCTACTTCTGCGTATGTTCTTCCGTTTGTTGTGGAAGCTGTGATTTGTTGGGTGGATCTATATTCTTGTATCGGCTTGCTACTTTGGGGTTGGATCTTCAAGTTTTGGGAGTGTGTTATACACCCTCTGTAGTTGGAGGGATGCGGGCTCCCACAGTTAGCACATTTCGCTGGCTGGGTGCGTGGTTTCTTGCATTCTAGAGTGGCGTGTTTTCCTCCGCATTTCACGCATCGGAATTCCGCTTTGCAGCATCGCTGTGCATGACCGAACTTTTGACATCTGTGACATTGTGTTGTTGTTGATTTGCGTCTCAGAGCCTCTACTTTCATTATTAGGTTGCAGATAGTCTGGAGGTCGTATATGTCTTTCTGGTCTTTGAAGATTTCGACTAGGATCAAGGGATAGGGAGTCTTGTCTACTCTATGCATTCTGCTTACATTAATGGGTTTAAATCCCTTGTTATGTAGGTCTGTGATGACTTCTTCTGTTGATGTTTTTTCTGTGATTCCTCGTAGTACTACTTTCAG